>NC_092251.1:10280000-10297500 GCF_036320965.1 Panulirus ornatus
CTGCAGTACGAAAACCATGTACAATATCATATAGAGGACTCATCACCCGTCTAAGACACTCCGAGGTGGTTGACTCACGTTAGGGAGATGGATTCAAGTCTTGTTTCTTAATGTTGGCCTCCAGCAGTACCGTACAGAACATACTCTATTGACGAGGACGAACATCACATCCCTCACCTCTGCTTAGAACGGCTTAAACAAGGCACAAGACTGGGTGGTTGGCCAATTAGCAAGTGGTTCCTATGGTGTTTGGGATGCAAGCCACGCTTGGCGGGTGAGAGGGCCTGTGCGCGTCCGGGAGAGAGAGAGAGAGAGAGAGAGAGAGAGAGAGAGAGAGAGAGAGAGAGAGAGAGAGAGAGAGAGAGAGAGAGAGAGAGAGACTCCGTAACGAAGTTGACTTTGCATTAATCTGTGAATAGTAATTACTAAGTTATTACCCTCTGAATATTCATGTCCATTAACAGATATTTGTTTTTGATTTTCTTTTGTGTGTGTGTATGTGTGTGTGTGTGTGTGTGTGTGTGTGTGTGTGTGTGTGTGTGTGTGTATGTGTGTGTGTGTGTGTGTGTGTCTGTGTAGGGGGAGGAGGGGGCGAATCCATAACTCGAAAATGATTCCAACTGCTGACCCTCATACTTGCCACAATTGTGTCGTAGAAGGCGACTTAAAAGGGGTGGGAGCGGGTGATTGGAAATCCTCCCCTCCTGTTTTACTTTTCCAAAAGAGAACAGAGGCGCGGGCCAAGTGAGGATTTTCCCCTACTGGCTCTCAGTCATCTGTTCTTGACGCTAACTCGCTGGCGCGGGAAGTGGCTGACATCACTGAAAAAAATACATATGCATATATGTGTGTGTGTGTGTGTGTGGTGTGTGTGTGTGTGTGTGTGTGTGTGTGTGTGTGTGTCAGTGCAAAGGGAAAACTTGGTACTGGTGGGACGAGGCTGGGATGATCTTCGAGGGATGAACTGGGGTAATCCTGGATAGTAGGATAGAGGAAGGTGAGCTTCGCTGAGCTCGGGTGCATGGCGGACTAATACTGGCAAAATCCTCTGTAATGACACGAAGTAGTACCGTACTGTGGTGGCATAACCCTTGTGTGAGGACGATAGACTCTCGTATGATAGATCTGTGCGGGGAGGTCAGAGCTATCGACACAAATGCCTCTATAAGGGCGATATATGCCGGGCGCTGGTATGATAGTGGGGGCATGAAGAGGAGAGAAACTGTATTTCTATATAGCGTCTATCAATAATAGATGTGACGGGTTTGCAAGCACTGACACCTCTATCAACAACGGTGATCTGGAATATAGATGAATAGTGTGACCGATGCTATCTAAGGAAATATAGACGAAGACAGGAATGAAAGAGCGAATGTAAGCCCATAGACAAAAATGGAAGTCAGTGTCTCATCTCCCGAGAGAGAGAGAGAGAGAGAGAGAGAGAGAGAGAGAGAGAGAGAGAGAGAGAGAGAGAGAGAGAGAGAGAGAGAGCGCTCATGCACCAGCGGGTAAATCCTACTTAGTGGAGGAAATTGGTTATGATTAACGCGCATGACTGGGATTAATTAGCAATCACTGGTACCTCACATTCTGGAGGCGACGAAAAAACAAATTATAGGAAGTTGGTAACGAAGGGACGCTGGAGCCAATATAGACGACGAGACCTTCTCCTAGTCTTTAGCCCCTGACCTGGACGAAGCAGAATAGGGAGGAAGGGCAACGCTGAGGGAGGTAGGAGGAAGGGAGGGCAACTACGAGGGAGATAACAGGGAGGGAAGGAAACAATAAGGTTATCCGAAGACCACAACAAGGGAGGATAATAGAAAAAGGGGGAAACAGTAGGGAGGAGAACAGAAGGCAAGGGGACAGGCAGCGAAAAAGAAGGGATATCAAGGGAACACATAAAGGGAGGGAAGAGGGAGAAAGAGAGAAATAAGATAGAGGGAAGCAGCAACAGCAGCGAGTGGAGGCGAAGAGAGGAAAAGGAGTGGCGAGAGCGGCATGGGAAGGGATGTGATTACAAGCGTTAATTACTGCTGTTGGTGTGGCTCGGTGTCAATGGAGTTTTAGTCATAAATCACAACATTTTTTCCCCTTCGCCTTGGATGAGATTGCGGCAAAGTGGCTTTGTCTGGAACGGAACATGACGACCCTTTACCTCTTAAATGGGTTGCTTGCTAGAGGATCGTTTGGCGTGCAGGATATTCTCTTACGCCAGCTGAGAAATAGCTCTCAGTTTTGCCAAAAGCAGAGCCTGGAGAATCGAGGGCCAACTTTAGGCTAAAAGAATTACAGTTCTACACAATACCAGCATAACAGAGCTTTTTGTCTAGTTGAACTTTAGATTATCGACCTGTTGAGCAGACTAGCCCATGAACTGAGCCAGACACCGTTTAGCTAAATGGATATACACAACCAAGATTCATTGTCTCTAAGACTTTGTTTCTTTTTCATAAGTTATAGCAAAGTCCAGGAGCTAAGGCCAGATGTAACAAAAGATGCTGAGGGGGGTGAAAGACGCCCTTGGCAGTAAGCTAAAGCTTCAGTGAATTAAATACAGATATGCATATGCTCATACATACATATACACAAACACAAGCACAAATGTAAATACAGATGGGCACAAGCAAGGTGTCGTATACATCATCCAATAATGATACAAGGAATTGAAAAATCTCCAAGCAAGGATCTTGCAACACACGGTTCATTGCAGGAAAACCAAAATTTTGAACACCCTTAGTTACCCTTCTAGGTAAAAATAAACTTGCATAAGCAAAGGAAATATCTTTACTGCATACATCCTTCATAAACATGTGTAATAACAGCAAAGAACTCCATTCTGTTAAGGAATTTGTGTATATGCGTTGTTGTACGTCCATAGGAAAGACAGATATCGAAAAGCCTCTGGTCTATGACGAGGTTGCCTATTAGAGGAGAGTAAATTGTATTCTAAATTCTTCGTATATCCAGAAAGCGACGGGACAGTAAAGCCTACAGTTTCTCCATTATCACCAAGTCCCTCCGGCATGTCAATCAGCACGAAAATAGCAAAGTAATTACGCGTTGTATGTGATCCAGTCGTCTGTGAAGAGGAAGACTCAGACCGTGCACATATTGCTATTATGCGGTTGATGTAAACACAGATAACCTCATGGCACTGGGCACCAGCTGGCAGCAGCATCACAGCCAGCTGTTGCCGTCAGCTGGAGGTGATGCTTCAACCGCTGGGTCAAGCAGGGTGCGTGTAGACTCTTGGTATAAGATATTCTTTTATATATTGAGATATCACTGGTAGATAATGACAACTAGAGAATGATACATTTGTCCCACTTGATTACCGGGAATGTTGGTACAGCGATAAATATAGAGGATGGGAGAGGACCAATCATTTCATAATGTCTTTGCTGACTGGCTCACTGGACACGTTCTTGTATCAGTAGTCTCTCTCTCTCTCTCTCTCTCTCTCTCTCTCTCTCTCTCTCTCTCTCTCTCTCTCTCTCTCTCTCTCTCTCTCTCTCTCTCTCTCTCTCTCTCTCTCTCTCTCTCAGCTTCAGCATGGAGGACGCGTTCCTTCACAGGGTACACACCACAGCTTGCGTGTCCCTCAACCGTGTGCCTCTGGATAGTGTCTTCTTGTCCTCCCTCTAAGGCTTCACTTGGCAGACAGTCGGAGGAGTGTCTTCTGAGCATTAACATAACCACCGACTACGCATAAACCCTATGACCATAATGAATGCAGCAGCCACTCGAGAGAAAGATGTGTAATCCACTAAGTACGATGAATTAGCCTCTTGAGAAAGTAACAGCCACTTGACTGTCATGTAATAACCCAAGGATCCTGATATATTAACTTATTATACACGGATTATAGTCCCATTCATTAAGCTATATTTAGCCCTTGAATTCATTATCATAAATCCCAGAATACTCTGTTTCATACCTTTACGTGTCGTATATGACTTTTTGATGGTTATATATACATCTCTTGAGGAAAGTATAGACTGTAGTTATATTCACCTCTTCTTGAAATATATCAACTCTGACGGTACTACGAAGGTGTCTGGAGAGACATGTCTAAATTGCTAGATCATTTTTGCAAACGAAACTGTGGCAGGAAGAGAACGACATGACCACTAAGAAGAAGAAGAAGAAGAAGAAGAAGAAGAAGAAGAAGAAGAAGAAGAAGAAGAAGAAGAAGAAGAAGAAGAAGAAGAAGAAGACTGTCTCGTCCTCTTCAGTTTCCCTCCGTGCTTTCCCTGCTCCTCCGATATCCCGTATCTTTCCCTCTCATTACTAATCTCTTCGAGCTCCCTCCTTTATCATCTTCACTCTCCTCATTCCCCATCTCCTCCTCTCTTGCCGGGCTCCGTAATGCATCCCTCACAAGGTCGTAGTGAATCAAGTCAATGTTTCTCCTTACACTCCAACCTCAGCAAGATTGAAACCCCCATAGAAATTCTAGTGAGCTTAAAATATACCCTGCTGAGCTTTAAGAAACACCACAGAAACCCTGGAGGAAGGCCCTAAACACCCCTCACGTGAGTTTCCCGGCTGATCCTAGACATTGAACGAGAGGGAGCTGGAGGAAATGAGAGGGTGGGTCACAGGGAGAGGGAGCTAAAGGAAATGAGAGGGTAGTTCCGAGGGAGAGGGAGCCGAAGGAAATGAGAGGGTGGGGTCCCAGGCGATGTAAATGACCCTGGCCCGACCCCCTCCACACGCATCGCTGCACGGCAAACCCGACCCTTCTCCTCCTCCTCCTCCTCCTCTTCCTCAAATGGCAAGTCTGAGTAGCTACTTGCCATTGCAGATCTTGAAGATCATGCCTAGTTAAAACTTGGGTCGAATCTCGCTTAAAAATGAAAAGAAAAAAAATGAAAGCAAAAACTCTACGCTTTCCCTAAGGCAATTTTCAAAAATTGCTTTTCATGTATGAATCTTATGAATATTTTTCTTTTGAGGTACAAGCTGCATGCCTGTGACTATTTTTCATCACAGGTTCTACAGTGAAGGACGATGAAAAGTGAATAATACCGAAGTCTGTGTTAGCATTAACTTTCATAAAACAAATGGTGAAAGTTTAGGAATTTATATGTCTCAAGACTTATCAAGTACCTTTCTTACGAGACCTGATAAGAATGTATATTTGAGTTAGCCATCTATATACACACACACGACAGACGAGTAAGGGTCTCAGCACAAATATGAACACAGGTATACAAACACAGACGAGGCGTACCGACAAGGAGGTATATCAACAGACCATTGTATACACATATGATTAGGTCCACACACGACAAATATGTGTAGACTCTAATGCACACATACGTAGCGACATGTGATACTTGTATGTCCACACACGATGTAATCAAGAGCGACTCAAGACCTAGATGGGGTGGAATTATTTAGCAGGATTAGATGAAAGGCAGGAGGCAGAGGTGTTCATAGGTACGCCTCCACCACACAGGTTGGGTGAGGGAAACACCATCTGTATAAAGGCGCATAGCCACCATACACACCCTAACTGGGGACACGGAGCTACCATACACACCCTAGGTAGGGACACGTAGCCACCATACATACCCTAGGTGGGGACACGTAGCCACTATACACACCCTGGGTGGGGACACGGAGCCACCATACATACCCTAGGTGGGGACACGTAGCCACCATACACACCCTAACTGGGGACACGTAGCCACTATTTACACCCTAGGTGGGGACACGTAGCCACCATACATACCCTAGGTGGGGACACGTAGCCACCATACACACCCTAACTGGGGACACGTAGCCACTATTTACACCCTAGGTGGGGACACGGAGCTACCATACCCACCCTAGGTGGGGACACGGAGCTACCATACACACCCTAGGTGGGGACACGTAGCCACCATACACACCCTAACTGGAGACACGGAGCTACCATACACACCCTAGGTGGGGACACGGAGCTACCATACACACCCTAGGTGGGGACACGTAGCCACCATACACACCCTAACTGGAGACACGGAGCTACCATACACACCCTAGGTGGGGACGCGTAGCCACCATACACACCCTAGGTGGGGACACGTAGCCACCATACACACCCTAACTGGAGACACGGAGCTACCATACATACCCTAGGTGGGGACACGTAGCCACCATACACACCCTAGGTGGGGACACGTAGCCACCATACATACCCTAGGTGGGGACACGTAGCCACCATACACACCCTAGGTGGGGACACGTAGCCACCATACACACCCTAGGTGGGGACACGTAGCCACCATACACACCCTAATTGGGGACAAAATCCTATATACAGTTACACAACCTTCATACACCTTTGGTGTGGATAGATACCCTCTATACAGGCATGAATCCAACACACACTCTGGGTGGGGATCATTCTCTTTATACGAGCATCCAGCCATCATACACTCTGAGTGGGGACAATACCTGTATATACTGGCACGTAGCCATGATGCAGGCTGAGGGAGGTTGGGGTAATACCCTGTATACAGGGTCACAGACATCATACGGACAGGATGGGGTCACTAAGTACATTAAGGAAAGGGGATTTAAAGCCTTGTTATATATATTTCATAGCTGACTACGTACTGCTTAGAGCCTTGATCCTTGAGAAACATTTATGCGTCATGTTTCCTTTCCTGTCATTTCTAGTTACACCGAGTTTAGAAAATGATGGGTATGATATGTTTTCTTTTACGTTCAGTGACTCACAAAGAGAGCAATTCAAATATGTCTTTATTCATCAAACGTTACACTATTTAATTGTGTATATGAAGTTGGACGCTTCGTAAGAACGATCGTAGCGCTTTTCAGTGCATAAGAATATCGACTGTTTTCCTTCGAAATAAGGATCGGCAACTGTGAGAGATCTGGACTCTTATAGTTAGTTTCAACATACATATATAAGATGCTAAAGATTTTTCGAGTGGTGGTAATACCCTAAGCTCGACGGACTTTATGATTACGGCAACTGGAAGGCCTCAAAAACCAACCAACCAACTTAAGATTAATTTATTGAGGGAAAATCTAGCCTTAATAGCGTAGCCTTATCTTCATCTCCAAGCCACCATATGTAATTTTACAGACTTACCTCAAGTGCTCTTGTATCAAGAATTCTCATGGCTAAATTATATATTAGACCTGTGTATATAGTACGTTAGATGTATGTGTTGGTTGTTATTTAGTGAATTCTCAACGAACGTAACACGTCAGGATACGTCATGTCTATGAAGAATTTTCTAACTCCATGAGCAAGACGTTACGACCGGTGAGTACGACGTGCGACCATTGAGTACGACAAAGAGATCCTTGAGAATGACCTGGACTTTAATCTGACACCGTAAGAGTTAGGTTAAAGGCAATTCCACGCCATCATAATTAAGGGTCATAAAGCTGTATGCAATAGGTTAAGGACAAATTGCTGGATTAGATAATATCTATATTTCCTTCTAGTGAAGGGAGAATGCCTTTATTTTTTCTTCAGTTTCTGATAAGACTGTCATATATTTTTATCTTGCCAAAAGTTAGCAGCCTAACCCTGGCTCTTGGCTCGACCCAAATGGCTTTCAGGGTTCAGTGAAGATACGTTTGTCGAGGACGAAATAAACATGCGTTCTCCGAGTGTGAGGTGGATTTAGTTTTACGAAGGAGTAGTTCATGTTGCTCTGAGAGTAAGGCTAGGATCTGTTTACAGTAGGTGACGTAAATGTTAGGTTTACTCAGGGATGTAGTGTAGGCAGAGTTTTTCAAATGTGAGGTGAAGTTGCTCACGCTCACTGCAGAAGGGAAGACACCCACCTGGAGTCTGGATCGTGTCTCCCTTCTGCAGTGAGCGTGATGACAGAGTGACAGTCTGGAGGGAAGACAGCTGCTGGCGTCTCCAGGTTCGGCCTGAGATTACAACCAATCATGACCTCAACAAAAAATATGCCGTGATTTACTTCTGGAGAGCGACGATTCGGTGGTTTGCTTGATTGGGCAGCAGAGGAAAATGTCACAGTTTTACCAAAAGGAGGAACACGTCCAACGCTACGTGACCTCTGGGAACGTGTTCCACCCGGTCTGGCTTCAGGAGTGCACAGAGAAAAGCCGATCAGGCGAAGGGCGATAAGAAATTTAAAGACAAAGGGATAGAAGGTCAGAGGCCAAGGTTGAATATCAATGGGGAGAGATAGAAAGATTAAAAGGAGGAGATCAAAAGGCGAGGATATAAAGGTTCAAATACCCAGAGGAAAGTGGTCAAGAGGCGAGAGAAGAGGAAGACAATGTCTAGGAAGAAGTTGAGGACAAAGGGCTAGGGACAAGAGAACAAAGAGATTAGGGAAGAAAAGGTCGTGAGTTAGGGGAAAAATAGGTTATGCCAGTGGAAAGAAAAGATCATGAGCCTTGGAAAGAAAATTATAAATGAAATAAAAGTATAAAAGTTAGGGAGATATCAAGAAGCTATAGAAGAGGGCGCCAAGAAGTTTGAATGAGGAAATAAAAGTTAGAAAAAAAGATGGCAAGCTTTACATATTAGTGGTAAGAACAAAAACGCAAGCTGCAGTATGGATTCTACTGAATTGCGAAAGGAAGATGAGGAAAAAGACTTGGGCTTAATAACATTTGTTGACTTAAAACCGAGTAAACATTGCGCGGAAGCAGTGAATAGAGAGAGCAAAATTCTAGCATTCATAGGCAGGGCCTTCGAGTTTACGTCCAGGGAAATCATCCTTGCTCTTTACAGTTCATTTGCTTCGTCTTCTCCTTGAATAGTGTGTTCAGTTTTGGTCTCCTGACATTAAAAAAGATATATACAGAATGGATAGAATATAGCATCGAACTACCAAGATGATTCCTGGACTGGATAGAGAAACAGATCCTACAAGAGATTAGATTAAACTACTTGAAAAGATAAGGATAAGAGGTGGTCTCATACTCGTATTAATATGATCAAAGGCTTTGATGATCTATCAAGTTACTTAAGACTTGGCACGTCTTATTTCATTCGTAGTAATGGATACGAATTGGTGGCAAACGTTTTTCTTCAACATTATTGTTAACATATGGAACGACTTACTTATTAGAGTGGTTCAAAGCAGTGCTGTAGATGCGTCTGAGAATAGATTTGATCAATACTTGGCTTCAATTCCACGAATTTCATTATTTGCTCCTACATAGTCATAAAGATAATTTGCTGATTATTCCCATGGAATCATCTGTATGCCTTTTAACGTCTACCACATTTATATTCCTTGGTACGAAAGAGATCCAGAGGCTGAAGATGGGAAAGTTCATGAAACCCTGAGTGAAAGGTCAAGAGCCTACAGGAGAAGAGATGACGAGGCCTGGAAGAAGTAAAGAGACTAGGAAGACGAGATCAAGAGGCTAGGGAGACGAGTTCAAGATGCTTAGGAGACGAGATTAAGAGACGAGGAAGACGAGATCAAGAGGCTAGGAAGACGAGTTCAAGATGCCAAGGAGACGAGATCGAGAGACGTGGAAGACGAGATCAAGACACTATGGAGACGAGATCAAGAGACTAGGGAAACGAGATCAGGAGACTAGGGAGACGAGATCAAGAGACTAGGGAGACGAGATCAAGAGACTAGGGAAACGAGATCAAGAGACTAGGGAGACGAGATCAAGAGACTAGGGAAACGAGATCAAGAGACTAGGGAGACGAGATCAAGAGACTAGGGAGACGAGATCAAGACAGTAGGGAGACGAGATCAATAGACTAGGGAAACGAGATCAGGAGACTAGGGAGACGAGATCAAGACAGTAGGGAGACGAGATCAAGAGACTAGGGAGACGAGATCAAGACAGTAGGGAGACGAGATCAGGAGACAAGAAAGACTCGATCAAAAAACGAGGGAGAAGAAATCAAGAAAAAATCATACAGAAGTAATGACAATAAAGGAAAAAATGTATATGACAAATTATTATTATTTGCCCAGATTGTCTCACTGTATAATACTATCTTTTATTTTTCTTATTCATTTCGCTTTGTCGATGTCTCCCGCGTTAGCGAGGTAGCGCAAGGAGCAAAAATAAATACTATCAGGCATTTATATGTCCCACTCGTTGAAAACAAAATCTTTCAAGTCATAAGGTACAGAAGAATCTATTGCATGATTCGATACTGAAGTTCCTTGTTGTATAATCCTACTTAGGGCATAATGTACCAGTTCAGGCAATAACCATGCTCATGAATAATGTCACAAGCCTTATAGAAAGATTTATAATACGTCACGAACTATCTAACATTGAATCCGCTTTGCAAAATGATATACCAGCTTACATGGTGGACCATTAGTAAATAATAGTGGTGAGTTTATTAAGACCTTTCTCTAATACAAATTTTAGGCATTTGGAATATCATAGATATTTTATATATCAATATGTCAACACATACGTAAAGTAATATATTTTGATATATTTTGATATATATATATATATATATATATATATATATATATATATATATATATATATATATATAAGATTTTCCTCGTATCTATCAATACTCTATCATATTGATGCACGAATAGATTTCCCCGTATATCTTGACCAAAAGGGCAATCAGCACAACAAAACTGAAGGAAAAGATGTTATCAAAAACAAAATAACTTCTTGTGATGACTTCACGCGTTCTAACGTCAACACTGAAAGGAAAAATGACCCCTTAATGTCGTAAATTCTGCGAGAAACGAAGAAAAAAGAGAACCATTCGATAATCGTCGTATAATCAGGGGTTATAATTGAGTACTAATCTTCGTAAGAATGTTCGCCACTTTCGTTCGTCACTTGGGACATTTATCGCAGTTAAGAGAGTTTTACAACACCCATAGCAATAACCTCCTTCTGTAATAACATCGATCTCACACGAGGGTCGTGGCGTGCGTTGAATGTCGCATGCTGAGACTTAGGAAGACGTCTTTTGAATACTGCCACTACGACATGATGAAGGTGAGGTAAGTGCATATGGTCGTCTGTTCATGACGTATTTATCCATTCGTTAAGTCTTTCTCTCGTCGCTTCTCTTTCCCTTTCAACCTGCTGAGACCTAGGAAGACGTCTTTTGAATACTGCTACTACGACATGATGAAGGTGAGGTAAGTGCATATGGTCGTCTGTTCATGACGTATTTATCCATTCGTTAAGTCTTTCTCTCGTCGCTTCTCTTTCCCTTTCATCTATGTATTGCAATCAAGGCCCGGCCTTGATGTGGGCTTCGGTCCGTGACTGGGGCTTCCAACGTGAAAGAGAAAAAAGTGAATGAAACTCAGGATACTGCAAATGATGTAATGAGAACTTGGTAAGTGTAGTGGTGGGCGTAGTAATACCCAAATCGAATTATATGGATACCAGAATGACCCAAAGTTTCGGTCACTGGTGTCTGGACATGATTCTAGATTTCCAATTTGTAAGCTTTTATGGCATCTCCAACATAGAAGGCCTTTGGCTGAAAAAAAAAGAAATATGAGATGAAGAACCTTACATACACTAACACGTTGATACATTTTTTTTTCTCCCTCGTATGAGGCCATATCCCGAGTAGGGATGCTAAAAGACAGGTCTGACCTCAGAGAAGGTCAGGATGATTTAGCTAATTGACTTAAAGCCTAATGGATCATAATGAGACAAGTGAGGGTTGGGCTAGCCAGCGCAGATGACGCGTAATTTGCATAATGAGTGAGGAAACTGATCAGGTGATGATAATTGTGGTTGTTGGTTCATTTGTGTAGCTGGTCATTCGTTGGCACTGAGTTACAGACAGGTCCCATTTCGCTGCCTTTCGTCTTTGTCGTTTTCGGCCAGTCTCTCTCATTGTTTGTGTCTCTGTAAGTCTGCCTGTCTGTCTGTCTGTCTTTCTTTCTGTCTGTATGTCTGTCTATCTGACTGTCTTCCTGTTTGCCTCTCTCTCTCTCTCTCTCTCTCTCTCTCTCTCTCTCTCTCTCTCTCTCTCTCTCTCTCTCTCTCTCTCTCTCTCTCTCTCTCTCTCTCTCTCTCTCTCTCTCTCTCTCTCTCTCTCTCTCTCTCTCTCTCTCTCTCTCTCTCGCAGACTGATTGGGAACCAGGATCGTCTGATGAGTTTCAACCATTCCAATTCTCCTCGTTCAAAGTATGGTACGTGGTCTATTCTAATGTTACGGTTCCGGACATTCACTTCAGATGAAGCCTGTATGTCTGTATGACTCTGTGTGTGCGTGTGTGTGTGTGTGTGTGTGTGTGTGTGTGTGTGTGTGTGTGTGTGTGTGTGTACATAAAAGCATTTCCTGCGTCATTTCAATATGTAACCGAGTCTTCATCTAGCCTCATCTCACTTTACATTTAAAGAATTCTACGCTGAAAGACATTCAATTTTTTGATGGATAAATTATTTAGGTATGCCTCTTGGAAGCATGTTACCTTGAATACTCAGCTTCGTCGAATATTCATTTTGGTTCCAGTTAAGGTATTCACTCTTGTTCAATGATTCCTCCCAGTCTTCGAATTACGTTTTGGGTCTGGTATACACTGAATTTACATCCTATGTTTACTGCTCCACCGTCAAGTCTTTATTGTCCCTTATTCCATCATTTATCAAATGCATATTTAGAATGAAGGTAAATGTTGACAATGTCGTATTTGCTCCGGCAAATGTCTGAGTGTGTGAAAGGAAAGCGGTATATTCAATTCATACTCAGGGACGGAGTGAGGTAAGCTGGAAAAAGATCTTGTTCAAATCAGTGATCCCGAGGAGCTAAAAAGGGACTGTGATGAATCATAATGTGGCCTCTGGTGCACCATAGTGACCTGTGATGACCTATTGCAGTGCCAAAGACCTCCTGCATGTTTTGTGGTCTCTTGTCTTAGTCTTTTGAATGCGGTCTTCTCTTCTAACACAAGGGGGTACTGTGGTCTTTCCTTACATCCTCTTGTCGTGTTCTTCTGTCTTCTCGTCTCCTATAATGAGATCCTTTAATCTTCGTTTGATTTCCTGCATGTTTTGTGGTCTCTTGTCTTGGTCTTTTGAATGTGGTCTTCTAACACAAGGGGGTACTGTGGTATTTCCTTACATCCTCTTGTCGTGTTCTTCTGTCTTCTCGTCTCCTATAATGAGATCCTTTAATCTTCGTTTGATTTCCTGCATGTTTTGTGGTCTCTTGTCTTAGTCTTTTGAATGCGGTCTTCTCTTCTAACACAAGGGGGTACTATGGTCTTTCCTTACATCCTCTTGTCGTGGTCTTCTGTCTTCTCGTCTCCTATAATGAGATCCTTTAATCTTCGTCTGATCTTGACCACTGTCACCCATTCATCGATTTAAGATCCTTGAGTTCTTAGGTCGTATTTTGCCTCCTCCTCTGAATGGATAAGTTGAGTGATTCACTGAAAGAAAAGAAAATCTGTTGGAGTAGAATTATTCATCGTGGCCAGTGCACGAACCTAACCTAACCTCGAACCCTCTTCCTATAATTTCATCGGCGACAAGCCAATTTGCGTGCCAGTTACGTCGTTAACATCTCTATCCCCCTTCCCTTAAAATATAAGAAAAAATAAATATTAGGTCGCGTGCATGAATCTAAAGGGAGTGTTTCTGCAAATTGACCACTCTGTCTTCATTCTGTTAGTCTCAATTACCTGCCGTTGAGTTACTGGGTTCCTTGTAAGACTACAACAGCTCGAGTCTGCGGTCATTTACGAAGTTATTTTGAGAATAACGAACATAGAACGTAAATAGAGTCTGATGATCTGTCAGAATGTGTCGGTTTTCTAAAATTGGGATACGTTTGTAAAATGTTGCGGGAACTATTTTTTATATATTAGCTGAGACAACTTAAGCCCCTATCCAGGCCATCTCATTAATGCTATATATATATATATATATATATATATATATATATATATATATATATATATATATATATATGATGATGATGATCACACAAGTTCGTAATCATAGTTTGAATGTGAAATCGCACTTCAGGAGTTCATAAAATTCTATTTAACATGTAATTTTTCTATACATGTGGCACGACACGTTTCGTGGAGACAATCCACCTCATCAGGTGCCAGTACTTAATAACAAGTTATTGATATGCCTTGAGTCCCGCCGTCCAGCACCAAATACATCGAAACAATCCAATGGCGCTCACTTGCATGAAACGGGAATCACAAATTAACACACCCGATTATCAGATGGAAATTTGTGCCTGACATCTACATGAACATACACATATATCACGGAGGAAGAGGAAGGAAGGAACAGAAAGACTGGAAGAAAGATGGAGACAAGGGAAAGGTTGGGCAGAAGCCTTGTAATCCTGCCATCAAGAATTTTAGCTGCACCTGAAAAGGATTGGCTCAGTCTAACGAGGAATGATAACTTGGTCGATCCTTGGAGATCATGATGACCCAGCATATCTCTGATCCTGATGATAACCTCGACTCATTTTGATGATGATGACTCCATCTATTCCTTTGGTTGATGTTGATGACCCGCCCGACCTGTCCTTGTAAGTGATGATAATCTGACCTGGTCTTGATGTTTTTTCATGATAACCTGACCGTGTCCTTGATGTTGGGGAAGTACCAAGCCGTTCTAGAATGGAGATGTTAAACTGGTATGTCCTTAATATTGATCATAATGACCAACTCTATGTAAGGTGTCCTTGTACTCATACAAATACCTTCTGGTCGTCGAAGGACATCACTCAACAACCATAGGCCCTCTGTACTAACCTAACCTACCTCCCTAACCCTGACCAACCATTCTAATTCACCTGACAGCATTTCCAAAGTCACCTAGCGAACCCTCAATTCTCCTAAATGCCCCAGCTCTCTTCTTTGAGATATTAGGTCACCCGAGCGTCAAATTAACTCTTGGAGTGTTCAAGGCGAGGTGACCAGACCGAGGAGGAATTACTTCACCACTCTACCTCCTACTTGTGCCACTCTCACGTGTGTGTGTGGGCGTGTCGATCTACATCTTACTCCTCAGTCTCCTCTCGTCCTATGCCTCTCTCGTCTCCCAAGTCCAAAGTCCACTTCTCTCATCCATTCCCTTCAAGTTTTTTTGTAGAAATTAAGCCTTTTCATCTCATGGATTTGAGAAAAACTAATTAAGAAGTAAATTCCACTCCCGTTCGATTTTCTGGAATTTTAAGAAATTCTTTTTCCCTTTCCTCTTCTTCCATGTTTAGGATTTGACTAGCTACCTTTCTCTTTCCCAAGGAATCCTAGACGTACGATGAACTAATCGTTAGTGTTATGTGTTGTGAAGTGTTATGTATGGACTAGGGGGGATTATAAATTCTTGGGGGGATTATAAATTCTTGGCCTGAGAATTAGCAGCCTACGTGTGGGTAGGCAGAAACGAAAAACCGCAACCTGGAGTAAGGGAGTAAAAATCTGACAGCCACTGAAGTGCTGGTTCATAACGCAACCGTAGCTGGCCGATATACCGGACATCATCATGACTAAAACGCTGTAGAAGATATAAGGTCAGAGACTGTCGTCGAACTGAAATCACAGCGGTTTATCCGCATCCCTTGTTCTCCTGGCCATCAATAAACATCTCTCCATTACATTTTGTGGCTTACAGACGCTATTGAGCCTGGATGGTCGTGGCTGAAGAAAACATAAGCAGACGCCCGGCTGCAACCCACTGTTTATGGCGCCATCTGTCGTGTGGCGGACACACCAGCAGAGTAGGGCCGAGCTACACCACTCACGGCCTCTGGCAATAACGCCAGGTTTAAGGCAGCTCCGCGGATGTGAATGACCTCTCATTCTGCCGTACCCAAGACGTTCACTTCAGGGGAAACTTTAGAAGAGACACGGGGAAATTTTGGATAACGTTGCTGTGCATGTTGGAGCTCATTCACTCTTACCAGCTTGGGGAAAAGAAAAAAAGCTTTCCATGCTAAAGTGTTTTAAAATCTCTTAGCTTTAATCTTACACATACTTTTTTTTTTTTACAAGTAAAACAAAGATACGTAAGTCTGATATTGCCAGAGCAACATCTAGAATGAGTAAAGGAAATAAGGGAAAACTGAAGATAATGATTAACATCATATATTTACTGCATATGTGTGTTTATACATTGCTACATGATCTTGATTAATGATTAACCTCATACATTTACTCCATGATCTTCATTAATAATTAACCTCATACATTTACTCCATGATCTTGATTCATGATGAACTACATACATTTACTCCATGATCTTGATTAATGATTAACCTCATACATTTACTCCATGATCTTGATTAATGATTAACTTCATACATTTACTCCAGAGTGTGTTCATAGATTACTCCATGACCTTCACTTGTGCTGAAGTTATACGTGAGTTACTGAGCCTTCGTCGGGTGGGTCAGATTTACCAAGTTACTGTTGGTTATTGCCTCAGCTTCGTCGACGCTAATGATGGCGAAATTCGCTTTACTGCCTGAGAGCTTAGGCCATTACGGGTTTAATATGGCTTTTACTGTCTTAGTCTTTGTTGAAGTCTCTCCCTCTCTCTCTCTCTCTCTCTCTCTCTCTCTCTCTCTCTCTCTCTCTCTCTCTCTCTCTCTCTCTCTACCAGCTCCCATCCATCCATCCCTCCTCCCACTCACCTTCTCCCGCCAGCTCCCCACCGTGAGTTTGGCTGCCGGACGTATACGTATGGTCTATACTGAAGACATTGACGCCTGGACTGATCGTCCACGTCTCTGTATTGCAGCTTATCCTTCCAACCCATTTCCACTTCTCTCCAAAAGCTAAAGAAAATTCTCAAGGAGGGGGAAAAAAATAAACGCCTCATTTCTTTCCCGCTCACGTCTCTCAGCCGTTGGGTTCTTCCATTAACTAAGTGCAGTTTCCTTCTTACTGTACGGGAAAGAAAGATCTTGGTTCACAGATCTACTTTCACGTCTAATAGACACTATCAGTCATTTCATCCTTTATCATTAAGATGTTGTTTAAAACTGTTGATTTTTGGATTTTAATGTTCAGCATTTGATACATTATTGTTAGAAGGTCTAACATTGGAGTGGATTTGAACCTCTTAAACACTCGTAGTGACTATGGGAACGTTTATTTACTCAATCTCCTTTATCCGTAATAGAGAAATGGCTATTCGATCACAAGTAAATGAATTTCTGGTTTTAGAGACATAGACAACGAGACCTCATTGGGCTAGTTCCAGTCAGTAAAGTTTTACCAATGATATATGAATGATAACGATCGACTTATGAGCGAGGAGGATTCGAACCCAGTCCTAACGCGAGACAGGCAGGTATACACCCACCTGCCGCCGCGCGGTAGGACTGGGTTCGAATCCCTCTCGTCCACAAGTAAATCGTTATCATCCATTCCATGTATCTGGTACATGTTAAACACACACACACACACACACACACACACACACACACACATGCGCGCGCACACACACACACACACACACACACACACACACACACACACACACACACACACACACATGCGCGCGCGCACACACACA
>NC_092251.1:10302500-10360000 GCF_036320965.1 Panulirus ornatus
AAGATGTAGAGTAACAGAAACAGAGACAAGAATAAGAGATACGGCAGCTGAGAGACGGACGAGACGATAAAGAATGGAAGAGATGAAAGTTTTTACACAGAATAAATTCTTTGAAACAGCTTCCTTGTCTTCTCGCTGTCATTCCCCAAAGGCCAAACTTTTAACCTTAAGAAGTCAGCAGCAATACAGTATCAGTATGTGTGCACCCCCACCTCAACGTCACATTTTCAGGGAAGTAATCAGCGTCAAGAGTAACTGTAATATTCAAATTTGCAAATCTACAATCTTAGCAGCTTCTTTGGCAATCACTGACAGGCCTTCTCGTACCCCAGTGACCATTCAGTTATCGTAAGAGCCAATGAAAACCGCCATAAGAACCTGCAGGAGATCATGAACATACGGTGAAAGTGATTATAACAGATAATGAAAGAAATCCCATTGGAACCCTTACTGAACAAATCGTCCATGAAAAAATCTTCAGGTCAGTATTTCATTTTTCTTTTGTTTTCGCGACTGTGATATCCAGGTTATCATTTATGGAAAAGCATTAGGTAGCTCCATGAATCACCGTGGAAAGACCTGTGGGGCCTGGATGTGGATAAAGGGGGACTGGGGTTTCGGTTGCATTGCACATGACAGCTAGGGAATGGATATGAGCGAGTGCTGGCTTTCCTGGCGCCGCCTACCTCGTCCTTAATGGTGATACACATGTGGTGATCCTTACCTTGTCTTCACTGTTCTATCAGTCATAGTGGCTGAGTTAAATTCAGAATAAAGCCGAGTAAAAAAGAAAAAAAAGATCATCCTTGAATGGTGGGTAGGTTGAAGACTTACTAGAACTGAGATATCTTTTAAGATTCTATTGTTTTATAGTTGTAGACAAATGCAGTCTTGGCTTCATCTTGTGGGGTCAGAAGTGTCCCCTGATCACATACGTATAGTCCTATGCTGAAATTCAACTTCCTGTCCTACGTCTGCTAGTGGTGTAAGGGGGACGCTAAGGTTATGGTGATGGTAGGCAAAATTTGGTCCATTGTGTTGCCTGCTTTACGTTGGCCTGGTCAGAGTTTAAGTTCTCTTCCAAGAAGGATGGTGGGAAGGTATGATTGAGACAGACACAGACAAAGAATGAAGGACAGACAGAGAGACAGAGAGACAGAGAAACAGACAGAATAGCAGATACACGAAGAAGGAGAGAGGATATATGTTGGAAAAGAGGAGAGGAAAAGAGGAGAGGATGCATGTTGCATGAGTGGGACCTGTGTTGCTCTCCAGTTGCAATGGACCACGAGGCTGCTTCCTCCCCTCACAAACGACGGAATTTCACCTGATCACTACGAAGGCAGGTGAAGCTAACAGCCCTGGCCTTGTAATTTACTCAGTTACTTCACCAGCTGATAAGTCAGTCCTCTCTCTCTCTACACTGCTCTATCGCTCTCATCCGTTTAGGAATTAGCTTCGCTTTCCGCTGGATTGACACAGACGTGGAATTCCAAGATATCTCTCATTTCCCCCACCTCTCTCTCTCTCTCTCTCTCTCTCTCTCTCTCTCTCTCTCTCTCTCTCTCTCTCTCTCTCTCTCTCTCTCTCTCTCTCTCTCTCTCTCTCTCCCTCACTGTGTAACGTCGACGTGTCAGTGGTATTGACCCAGCAAGTAATCAGGTGACCTCACTCATCACCAACGTAGCACGCGCCACGCAGACGCCCCCCATCCTACTCATTCTGTCATAAACACAGGGACACAAATTTCCCAGCAAATCCACCTTGTCTCGCGCCTGTGCTAATGTCTGACATTACACGTTTCTGGATACCACGTATTTTGTGGGGTGAATATTGTTAAGAATTTGCATAGGAATCATATCAGATTCGTAAACATTTACAGGTAAGTTGTTTGGGTTTCACACCCTCATCCATTCACCTTCATCCACCCTCATCCCATAGTGGTATCCACTACAGTTTCACCACCTCCGTAGCCCCATACCGCACTTGGCCAACAGACGGACGTGATAAACTCCAAAAGTTTTCCTTACAGAGTTAAGGACATCAAACTTTATCTAGTAACGTTTCATAAAGATAGATAGATGTTCCTATTACATATTACCCCTCTAGTTTCTTTGTCTCAGTCTATTAGATATTACCTCTCTAGTTTCTTTGTCTCAGTCTATTAAATATTACCCCTCTAGTTTCTTTGTCTCAGTCTATTAAATATTACCCCTCTAGTTTCTTTGTCTCAGTCTATTAGATACTACCCCTCTAGTTTCTTTGTCTCAGTCTATTAAATATTACCCCTCTAGTTTCTTTGTCTCAGTCTATTAGATACTACCCCTCTAGTTTCTTTGTCTCAGTCTATTACATATTACCCCTCCAGTATTTTTGTCTCAGTCTGTTACATATTACCCTTCTAGTTTCTTTGTCTCAGTCTATTAAATATTACCCCTCTAGTTTCTTTGTCTCAGTCTATTAAATATTACCCCTCTAGTTTCTTTGTCTCAGTCTATTAGATACTACCCCTCTAGTTTCTTTGTCTCAGTCTATTAAATACTACCCCTCTAGTTTCTTTGTCTCAGTCTATTAGATACTACCCCTCTAGTTTCTTTGTCTCAGTCTATTACATATTACCCCTCCAGTATTTTTGTCTCAGTCTGTTACATATTACCCTTCTAGTTTCTTTGTCTCAGTCAATTAAATATTACCCCTCTAGTTTCTTTGTCTCAGTCTATTACATATTACCCCTCTAGTGCCCCTGCTTTTATCTCATGATTTTAAACTCTGTAGACGAACATACTGTCCTTTATTTCATTCACCTTCAATACTTACCATCTACCTTCCTTTTTCTCTATCGTTCTACGATTCTCTCTCTTTCTCATCCATCTCCCTTTTTCCTCTTCTGCCTCTTGTAACTCCTCGTTCCCCCTCTTCCCTTCTTTCTCTCCTTACTTTAACCAGTTTGGTCTGCAATAGAGTTGATACGATATCCACTATGACAGGAGAACCCATGTCTCGTTTTTGTTGCGGCATATGGGAATAAAACCAAAGGAAGAACCACTAAAAGTTTAGTGTCTTATTAAAACTAATCCTCTCTTGGATACGCACGAAAACAGATTTAGATTTTATTCATTACGCGAATTTGAATTAAACTTAATTTATATGCATATCCAGTAAAGGCCTGGACCGCTTGCATAATGATGCTCCGAAAGCAAACGTGTCCCCAGTGTCCTCACATGAAGCATAGTAGAGATAGACATAACCTGACGTTCCCTCTGAGTGGCCTAAGTAAGGAAACAGAGGTTTCAAAAAGTACCTCAGCGAAATCTACGATATTCTTTTCTGCCTTTGTGGTAAGTTGCCATCCCCATTGCAGCTGTGTTAGCTGGGAGATCTATGAGGCAATGTTCTCCTTAGCTTTGCGTTAATTACAGCTTGAACAAGACAAATACTGTGCCCCGTTCATCAGTCTCGCTGCAGACTCCGTGGTTAAGACGACGATTCACAGAGTGGTTAACAATGAATGCTTACCGGAAAGTAATTATCCAAGAGGCAAGGAAGAACTCCAGCCAATGAGAGTATAGCCTTATGATAGTCAGTGATAAAGATAAAGAAGAATAGTAATGGAATGCGAAAGTTAACAAGGGCGGTTTGTAACAAGAGACATCGAGGATACGAAAGAATGAGTAATTAATCGTGGTAATTGATACTTTTGGGTATGGACGAACCATAATGGGAAAGGTAATGACAGCAATTAAGAGATACTGAGTGACTCAAGATCACAAAGACGAAACCAAATGATTTATGAACATCGAAGGAGAGGGGAAACTGCCGTATAGAAATGGTTGAGACTTCCCCTAAGGTGGTATGGAGCTATAAACGACCAGTAATGAAAATTAGAATAGTAATCAGTTAAACATTTGCTTCTGAAGCACCACCGAGAAAGGAAATAACTTACTTTTAACGGCTGCTTCGCCCTTGGCTGACAGTAATCAAAGATTAACAATCCAACCAGAGATGGCGACAGGATTTCTTCTTAGTCTGCTGACAGCGGCCGCGAGGGCATTTCCACGAGTGGATGAAGACCATGAGCAAAAGTCTTCTCAGCTGAGCAGCCGATAAATGCATTTATATATAGGAGGGTCGTGAGGGAGGCCACATCACAGTGGATGACATACGATCATCAGAGTGGCGGCTCAGGAGGAAGGGGTTCGAGGAGGAAGCAGTTCGATCCTAAGGTCGAGTAGCATGATGTGCCAGGCGATCTCTTCGACCTCACGTACATAAGCCCAGCCACTTAGTGGAGTGTCAAAGATTTCAGAGTGAGTTAAGGCTTTTGGCTTAGTGCTTCCCATCCCAGCTGAAGCTGGAATGTGAGGTTATGAAGGAAAGATCTCCTTGTGAATAATATGTAGAGAAGTAAATTATATATCCTTGGGAGTCAGGGAGAAAGAATACAACCCACGTATTCCCTGCGTGTCGTAGAAGGCGACTAAAAGGGGAGGGAGGCGGGGGACTGAAAATCCTCCCCTCCTGTTTTAACTTTCCAAAAGAAAGAATAGAGAAGGGAGGCCAAGTGAGGATTTTTATCCTCTAAGGCTCAGTCCTCCATTCTTGACACGACCTCGCTAACTAGGCAAATGGCGAATACGTATGAAAAAAGAAGTATATGCATATGTATGTATATATATGTATACATACGTAATGCTTTTATCCCTGGGGATAGGGGAGAAAGAATACTTCCCACATATTCCCTGCGTGTCGTAGAAGGCGACTAAAAGGGAAGGGAGCAGGGGGGCTGGAAATCCTCCCCTCTCGTTTTTTTTTCAATTTTCCAAAAGAAGGAACAGAGAAGGAGTCCAGTTGATGATATTCCCTCAAAGGCCCAGTCCTCTGTTCTTTACGCTACCTCGCTAACGCGGGAAATGGCGAATAGTATGAAAGAAAGAAAGACGTAAGTGCTTAACAATTTCTAGAAACCATGTCATCAAGGGTATTCTCAAGCCAAAGAGCCTGCGAAGTTCACAGCTAATAAACACACCAAAGTGAGGTTTATGTTCATAATCATCTATATGAAGAGGCGCCAGATCTCTTACCTTCAGTATAGCGAGGCTTATAATATACCAGCAAACACCATCCTCATAACCTTAAGCTTCCGTGAACGAAGCTCATAAACTGTCATGATGAAGAGCTTTAGTAATTAGCTTAGAGACGTCTTAAAGCTTGGAGTTTTACGGTCGGGTCAAATTAGTCCTGACCCAAAAAACAGGGTCTTCCTCCCTTCCCCCTCTAAGCACCACGTCCCTTGTCACCAACACTCGGCTTGAAAATAGCGTTTGCTTTAAAAAAAATTTTTTGCATGTATTCGCAAACGTAAAATGACTTTTATTTATGGCACGTGCGTGTGTGTGTGTGTGTGTGTGTGTGTGTGTGTGTGTGTGTGTGTGTGTGTGTGTATGTGTGTGCGTGTGTGTGTATGTGTGTGTATGTATGTATGTGTGTGTGTGTGTGTGTGTGTGTGAGGTGGGGGAGTGTTGCTTCTGGATGGTGGTGTTGTACGCCACTGGGTGTAACATATACACAGACCCTGGTCACTCGACCTTACGTAAATTCATTTTTATGTGCCATACATGAAAATGCTATAGTGTCTATATGGTACCGTTACCCTCACAAAAAAAAACAAAGCTTCGATATACACATACATTGTGCACGTACGTTTCTCCCTTGCGTGCAAAACAAAATTTATATTCCGTGAAAAACACGCTACTTTTTTATACAAAAATTGTTTCATAGTCATATATTGGTATCATGCATGCAACTGCACTAAATTATAGGCAGATAATGTATTATGCGCCTGAATTACTTATCGTATTTAGTAAAAGTTGTGTTTTTCAACGAATAAACTGAACAGTTAACCCAAACATTATCATGGCATGCATAATGCTCTAACTTTATCAAAACACTGGACACACTTAACGCTCGTAACGGGCTAATTTAACATGGCATACACCATATCAAACACTCCGCACAGTGTGTTATCACTTGAATACACTCTACCACCAACAAGCCTCTTCCAACACAACGTATGCAGGACACTATCTCTCCACACACACACACTGTACCAAACACTCCACACGCTGTATTATCAAAAGGACACACACACACAGAGTACCACGGTGAAGCCCCCGCAGTATACAACGCACGCAACATATTGCATCGAGTTCTCTTCTTGCCCCTCCCTCACTTGATCTTGCACGCAACATATTGCATCGGGTTCTCTTCTTCGCCTTCACTTGATCTCGCACGCAACATATTGCATCGGGTTCTTCTTCTTCGCCCTCACTTGATCTCGCACGCAACATATTGCATCGGGTTCTCTTCTTCGCCCTCACTTGATCTTGCACGCAACATATTCGCTTCCGCGGGAGTGCGCCAGCGGCTACCAGGCTTGAGGCCAGGTAGCGCTCATCAGTCACCGTGTCAAGCGAAGGGTCGGTCCAACAACAGCTCATGTCTTCATCAAACTGTGTACGGAAGAGCCTCTCTGTCGAGGCAGTCAGGAATCTTGGTCGTGAGAGAGAGAGAGAGAGAGAGAGAGAGAGAGAGAGAGAGAGAGAGAGAGAGAGAGAGAGAGAGAGAGAGAGAGAGAGAGAGAGAGAGAGACAGACAGACAGACAGACAGACAGACAGAGAGAGAGAACAGGAAGACGATGCGAGTGAGGGAGAGAAAAAGGAGACCCATACGCCTCGCTTACTCGGACCTATGACAAGGTCCCAGTTTAGGGTCCAGGTCGAATGCGGCCCATCCATCGAACCTGCTGAAGAGGACGTAGGAGTAGTAATGTGCGATGATAAGACAAGGGAATGAGGAGGGTAGATACGGAGGGGTCCGAGGAGGGTAGATACGGAGGGGTTCGAGGAGGGTAGTAAGACGATAAGTAAGGCAGGGGGAGAAGTAAGGCGTGGCATCATGAGGGGATGTGTATTAGGGAGAGTAGGAGGAAGGTGGACTCCACTTTCTTTTACTTGAGCACGGAGGATAGGGGACTAGGAGGAACCAGAATGAGGTGGTGACCAGGAAGGGTCGAGGACCAGGAGAGGCTGAACTTCTTGAAGGAATGGGAACCAGAAAAGATTGAGGACCAGATGGGATCGAAGACCAGATAGGATCGAGGACCAGGAGAGATGGTTCATTATACTACTCGGGGACCAACTCATTATTGGGGTCTGGTGATTTCTATACCCGTGATGGTCAGCTTCTTTCTCCTTACTGTAACCCCTCTTTGTCTTCCCTCATTACCTTCCCTCACTGTCTCTCCTCACTATCTCCCCTCACTGCCTTACCTCATGCCATACTCCCATTACGTTTCCCTTGGGCTGACTTTCATGATTTTTATCTTATTTCCTCCCCCTCCCCTATTCCATTCCCCCTCGAGTAACCTCTCTCATATTCCTTTTCCTCTGCATCCTCCCCAACCCTCCTTCGCTTTTTCTAATTATTCTTCTCTTCCTGTCCTTAATCTCCTAAATGGCGTCCTCAGTGTTCTCTACTCTCTCTCTATTCCTCCTTTTCCTCTTCTGTTTTGCACCATCTCTTACTCCTCCTCTTTCCCCCTACTCCTCGCCCTCTTTTTTTTCTTGCTTCTCTTCCCCATCCTCCCTTTCCTTCCATTCTTCCTCATCCACAACAGTTCTCCTCCTTCTCTCCCTCCGTCGTCCACCTCGCTCTTCCCATAACCCACTCAAAATTACAAGTAGATAGGGATACATAGGCTGGAGGAAAAGGAAAAAAATGTGGTTTTAATGTCTCCCACTTTGTTCAAATTTTCGTATACCAGCCCACCAGCTTTCCGCTCCCGGGGGTCTGGTACTTGCAACACCCCAAAAAGGTTAGGTTGGCGCTTATACATGACAGGAGAATGGAGAGTTAGTGTTTAGAGGAGTCAGGGGTTGGCTCAGCGTCAGTTTAAAATGTCAACGAGGTATAGGGTCAACGATAGAACAGTGTCCTTGATGTAATTACACACACACACACACACACACACACACATATATATATATATATATATATATATATATATATATATATATATATATATATATATATATATATATATATATATATATATATATATATATATATATATATATATATATATATATATATATATATATATATATATATATATATATATATATATATATATATATATATATATATATATATATATATATATATATATATATATATATACATGAAACCTAAGCTTTTCGCCTAGCCTGTTAGAAAGAAGAAAGAGAGGAGTTAGAAACTAATGAGCGCTTTTCTTCTTGGGAAACAAAGGTACCGACGTATCTGAAGACTTGTACAAGCTACTGGAACCTGTATGGATATTCCTTGATTCCCATATTGTCATTGACTGCAAGACGGTCGCAACACACTCCTGCCTGTTGACAGGCTGCTGTACTTTAACGGCATCTAATACGCTGGTAGAATCCTGAAAACTTTGTACATATCTGAATGTTGGTAGAATTCGAACCGCCAGCAGAGTTCCATAAGTTGGTTAGATCCCACACTTCGGTCGGTTCCCAAGCATTCGTAGACTTATAAAAACTGATAAGCTCATACACGATGGTAGACTTAAACATATCGGTACAATGGCATGGGTTGATTTTTACATATTGACAGGCTCATGTAGTCTGGATAGATTCTGAGAATCTGATATACTTCTGTATGCTAATAGACTTTCACACACTGACGAGAACCCAACGCTTACAAAGAGATATGATCCTACATACTGGTCGATTCCCGCACGTACGTAGGTCCACACACACTGACATTGGATGAACTAAACCCTCGATACCACACAGTGAAAGGCAACTATACGTTGCCAAACTCTTCGACACGACTTGAGCGTTTCCAATACCTTAGTAGACCCCTCACACCTCATTAGATTCCCACATGTCGTAGAACTATTCCACGTAGGTTCTGATTCATTGACTCCCAAACCAGCATAGATTACCATACACTGGAAGACGCCCAAACGCTCTTGAACTCTAACAGTTCAATCGACTTCCAGATTTGGAGACGTTCCCACACGCTGATTGTGCTTTTTTTGTGTGTTCTGTTATGATTGTATATGTTCCAAGGTCTTCACATATTCATAGATTCCCAAATACTGGTAGACCCAGGTGGTAGAATCCTACATAGTGGTAGAGTTTAGGTTGGTAGGAGATTGAAGGACTCCCGGATTCCATTGCGTTGGTAGACCCTCCATATGCTGACAGCCTCTCATACACTCCCAGACCTCCCCCACCGTGACTATACGTTCACATAATGGTAGACTCCTATACACTTGTACACTCTCACATGCTGATAATCTGCCACTAAGTAGGACACTCCCACACTCATGTTTTGCCACAACTTAATCTCTTTTTTTTTTTCCTTTGCTGTCGATCTTGTCTTGAAATGAGGAGGATTCGTTTTCTTTGCAGAGATGGGTATATGTTTTCCTGGTCCATTGGCTGTTATTCCTTTCCCTCTCTCTCCGTTCCTTTCCCTCTCCTGCTCCAATTTCCCCTCTTCCACAACATCACTCTCCCTTCTCGTTCCTCCCACTTTCCGCTCCGTATCTTCTCTCTCTCTCTCACTCTCTCTTTCTGCACACCATTTCCCCTTCCTTCCCCTGACTCCTCTCTGTTTCTCTCCCCCAACCCCCACATTTTTGTTTCCCCGTAGCCAGACCTTTCGTGTTCACCCGTCAGCAGAGTAACTCGCTGAGCCATTGATAGCAGCGATACCAGTGATAGCACACACTCCACCTTTAACACTTTTACTCTATACTCACATATGTCTTCTTTTCGCTTTTATTTAACCTCCGTGTATCTCAACTAGAACCTGGCTTTGATGTGGACGCCCGTTCTTGACTGGAGCCTCCAACAGAAGAAAAAAAAATATATATATATATATATATATATATATATATATATATATATATATATATATATATATATATATATATATATATATATATATATATATATATATATATATATATATATATATATATATATATATATATATATATATATTGTAGTGGTCATTGTTGATCCAATATCTGATGGTCGTTAAGACACGACCAGAAGATATACTTCTGAAGAAAAAACTGGTTTTATGAGAGAGAGAGAGAGAGAGAGAGAGAGAGAGAGAGAGAGAGAGAGAGAGAGAGAGAGAGAGAGAGAGAGAGAGAGAGAGAGAGAGAGAGAGGACGAAAAGTGTTCTCCAAAGCGTTAAGTTGACCAGTGACTGAGACACGAGGCCTCCAGTGTCTCGTACACTACAAGCTATCGATTCAGCCGCAGAATGGCACGCGTGCCATGAATACAGCTGCTCCTTCCACACTCTCTCTCTCTCTCTCTCTCTCTCTCTCTCTCTCTCTCTCTCTCTCTCTCTCTCTCTCTCTCTCTCTCTCTTGGAGATATCAAGGAGGAAAGAGAGACCAGTAGGTACGGCTTCGGGTTGTGCTGTAAAGTCTTAGAAGTAATTGTTGATCTACCTCGAGGCAATTAAGATCCGGACTTCAGGTACTGTTCACCCTGCAGGGGAGGAGGGCGTTCACCTTTTATACAGGGGAGGAGGGCGTTCACCTTTTATACAGGGGAGGAGGGCGTTCACCTTTTATACAGGGGAGGAGGGCGTTCACCTTTTATACAGGGGAGGAGGGCGTTCACCTTTTATACAGAATCAGCTTAAACGTGGGATTCTGACCCTCAAAAAAGGGTTTTAAGTATACAGTACCTCCTGTTACCTTCGCCTGTCCTAGGATCATAATGTAAGAAATAATCCGGGTACCAATCACCAACACTGGCGATTATAAGAGGGTAGACTCATGAACTGTAAAACTGATGCAATTAGCGTGAAGCATGCATGGTGGGAGGGAGGTGGGAGGAGGACGTGGCCAACCACACTCCCAGCCCCGTTGCCTGACTCCCAACACTTAAGGTCAGCTACTACCATGACTCTCCCTAAACCAGATTGGCTGCCCGTCCTTCCTCACACACACACATACCCACATTCTCTCCTACCTCTCCTTCATATCTGGGCCTCATTCCTCCTCTTACCTCTTCTCACTCACTAACTTCATTCATATATGCTTACTCATGAGTTTTACGATCTCAAACTCATTTTCATCTACCCAACCAACTCATGCCCTCAACTCGACCAGCCTCTCCCAACACTTTAATGCTACCTTACTCGCCTCTATCTTACGATGACCCCCTGACCTAATCCTCACCTTTATCCACATATCCTCGCCTGAAATCCTTCTTCGCATCACTCTTGCCTCTTGCACTCGACCCCATATCTCCACACTTTCGTCCGCTCCACCTCACTCCTCTTTCCTCAACCCCCACCTCCCAAGCCTACCAACCCCAGTCGTCCTCCCTCAATTAAACCTCCACACACACAGGCCACCACCTCCCGCACCCTACCACTCACCCATGCTGGCACTCAGCAAGCCAATAATTGCCGTTTATGATTGGCGTGTGGGACGTGCCATTAATAGCATTACGAACCCAACTTTAATTTCGGCTCCTCAGAGCCAGACAAGACCTGGCAAATAAAAGTTTAATTGCCACCTGCAGGAGACGCGCTCTTTGCTGCCACTGGAGTGGCTTGTTACCCGTTGTACCCAGTTTCCTCTTGTTGTCCTCCTCCTTCATGATCTTCCTCCTCATCCTCCTCTACTTCCAATATCACCATGACGTCCTCCACCGCTTCCTTTGTCTTTCTCACTGTATAAGTTTCGCTGTTGCTTTACCTTCGTATCTTTGCATCTGTTCGTATAGCCATTATTCACTGTACTACGTCATTACATATTGTACTGTATTTTGCTACTGTAACGTGTTGTTATTGCCTCTTCGTAATACACTTGTACACGCACCTGAGGTAACGCACCTTCCTAATGCACTTTGGCAGGTAACACTGTTACTACAGCATCATTTACCTATCTTACTGTAAGAGATGTGTCATTGTACCGTCTTCTTTGTACTTCGCTGTACCATCGTATTGTGACCTGTAACTTCCTTGTTCCTGTACCCACTTAGCGCAAATTGGTAACTACGTATATCAAATGTAACCTTTGGCCAGTGTTAATGCTTTGTTGTGTTGTGAGAAACCTCTCCGTAATCATGAATGTTCCGTTCTTTTCTTCTTTGTATCCTCGTCACTATGATGTATCGAGTGGGTAAAAGCACAGTGATCTTGTACCGTAAACACATCCAAAAAATCATATGAATTACTGCATTACGCTTAATCTAGCTGTTATCTCTGCAGTGTGTTTTTGTTCTATATCGTTATGTGATGCTATAGCGTCAAATCAATACGTAATGTCATCTGGCTCTGGGACTTTAACCATTCATTTCATCGTTAGAAAAGTTTGTCTGGAATTCTCACAATGATACACAGAACTACCGCGAATGCTCATCTCTCGACTGGTATTACGGGTAACTGATTACTTTAAGCGTTCTTGTATTACATTAAGCGTTCGTGTAATACGCACATATTTCCCGACCTACAAATAAAAAAGAGAACATCTATAATTCCTTGACATGTACTTTGTTTCTCTTCCAAGGATGTTTATTCTATAGAGAATAGTTCTCCTTCCGTGCTGGTACTCACACAAATATACATCTACGACATTATTACGCTTAATGAATACAATCTTTCCATTCAACTTCACGTACAGGTGTTCACACTTAGCTTCAACACGAACAAAATAGTTCAGAAGAGTAAACTATTGTTTGGAAATGTTTGCCAATCAAAGAGCAGACAAGTCATTAGAGATAACTAAATGTTTCAGGCTAAATGTTGATGTATTTTCTCTGTGGGGGTTGATCGTGTGAGCTATGGTTGTATGAGCGAAGTGTGCGTGAGCACAGCCTAACTGAGGGAGCTTGACTAAGGCGTGCTGAAATGTTACAGTCATGTGGAGAGGATGTGCGAAGGAAGAGTAAAAGGATCTGCGCGTCAGAAGTGAAGGGAGCGAGGGAAGAGGGAAGATCATGGATACGGAAGGATGGAAAGAAAGAGGCTTTGATGAAGTGAGGTCAAAATATATTCATGAGTGTGAGAGACGTACATGGGATAGAATGAATTAAATTTCTGTGATATATGGGGGCGACGCATAGTCAATGAGGAATTTATAGCATACGTGTTAAAGCATACGGTGTATCATGCCATAAATGCTTCCTTCTCTTCATCGGATTTCAGAAATATATCACATATTCCGCCAACCGTCGTTTCCATAATACTTAAAGATTTGTAAGTCGACTTTAATTAAGCGACCTAATAAGGTGATCGTAAAGGAACCTGTGTTCATACAGTCTTTGACAGAACCTATTAGGTTTTGGCCTAAATGCTGGCGCGTTAATTATAAACTTGTTAACATATTGTGTTAACTCATTTTCTGAGATTAGCAATTTTAAGAAGCCCGTCATAATTTTCTTCCTATTTCTCGTATGATTTTCAGTGTTGCTTTATGATTTTTCACTTCTTGATAATCGCTCAGGTGTTTCTTTAACATGATGTACCGTCAGGGATGTGAAGAATGATCATAGTCTAACCAAACCCAAAGTACTTCCCATCCAGATGTATTCGGATACACCTGTCGCATCTCGATACGACTGCCAGCACATTTGGAGAGTAGCGTGGCGGAAAGGGATATCGCTTGAGAGTAATTCAAGAATTAGACCTACTACCTTTCAATGGGAGACTTTACGAGTTCGATAGAATTCCTATCACTCTATCAAAGTTGACGAAAAAGAAGGCTCCCTTTGGCTAAGGGAGGTCTCTTTAGGCATTATGGAACTGTTACACATAATGGGAGTATCACAAGTGATTTAGGGGGTCCGTACATTAAATGGTGGTCCCTTATAGCTGATGGGGTCACTTATGAGTCAATGGGGGGGTCGGTCGGGTTCTCTCTCTCTCTCTCTCTCTCTCTCTCTCTCTCTCTCTCTCTCTCTCTCTCTCTCTCTCTCTCTCTCTCTCTCTCTCTCTCTCTCTCTCTCTCTCTCTCTCTCTCTCTCTCTCTCTCTCTCTCTCTCTCTCTCTCTCTCTCCCCCTTTTAAGGCCATGGTTACCCCTCCTCAGTTGATGGGATCCCGTTACCGTTAATGATGAAACACTTAGGCCTATCAGTGAGGCGGCTTGGTTTTGACACCACGAGCAGAGAAATGTGGTGCCATGTTGTCCCGGTACACAGACTAGAACATGAAAAGGAAAAGGAAAAGAAAGGCAAAGGAAAACCGTAGAGTACACAGACACACACACACACACACACACACACACACACACACACATAAAGCACTGTAAGATGACACTATGAAATCACCAATGACCGATCGTAGTATGTCTACAATCCTCACTTATTAGATACAACATAATCATTAACTGATCAGAATCCACCATTTCACAGAGAAGCGATTCATTTACGTAGGAGGAACATATACGACATTTGGTCGGAACAATTCAGGCATCAACCAATGTATCGAGACATTCATGTTTTTTTTCATTACCCTTATAGGAAACTTGTATACCCCGAGCCTCCGACCTCCTAAGACGCAAGGCTACAACCAGTCTAGATAAGCGGCTGTGAAACGTCCTCTGCTTTGGAGAAAAATGTGATACAAAACTTTGAGAAGCAGGGTTCTCGCAACCTGTAGCAGACGATTAATTGTCTCTCTTAAAAGCACGAAAAGTTCCCTCCCCCGCCATCCCCTTTCCACCCCCACCTGCAATAAAGCTCCTTCGGTTCACAATGCCTTCTGAAACACAAGGTAAAAAACGAAGCGTTTTTGAAAACGTCTTGAGAACCCCCCAACTGCTCTTAGTTACGGCCGGGAGGAGAGTTTGGGAGAACCTGTATATTTCTATTACTTTAAGAAATCTTTCTTGCCTACAGAGACTGCACGGGAATGAGACATATGTATACATATATACGTATAGTTTATGAGCTTTGAGCTCTTCCCATACAATTCAGATGAGAAACATATCCACATATTCATCTTTTGAGAATATAGATCCATATAGATGTCTACATATGTATACTTATGAGACATATGTATACATATATACCTATAGTTTATGAGCTTTGAGTTCTACCCATACAATTCAGATGAGAAACATATCCACATATTCATCTGTTGAAAATATAGATCCATATAGATGAACGGTTCTCTGCCGGATGTACGAAGATGAATGAATAAAAGACCGGAATGTCTAACTTCATCATAACCCCTGAATGATGAACGGAACAGTGTGAGTCGTCAAGAATTATAAAACAACTGAAGGTGGAGAGAAAGAAATGTCAGATGATTGAGACTTCTGGATGAGATGGGATATACATCGAAATATGATACCCGAAGGTGAAGCATGTACAGAAGTCATCAAGGATCCTTAAAGCATATAGTCCAGTGCCGTGGCTGGACTATGAACAAAAACGCGCTCCTTGATGGCTCGTCTTAAAGAATCGAAATGACACATTTCGCTGTCACTGGACGATGAACTAATATTCAAGGAACAAGTCAACGCCATCATCTATACTCTAACGTCCTTTTTGAATTATTATGATTATTCTGTACAACGTAAACTTAATACCATCTTCAAAAATTTCATTTTCCTCATCCATGCCTCTCCAGCCGGGTCCTCCTCCCTGTGTGTCACGCAACAGAGGCTAAAAGAAGAGGCACACAAAAGGTCATGGAGGGCCAACCTCAGTCCCAGTTCCACAAACCCACCCCCAAGATAATAAACAAAACACACACACACACACACACACACACACACACACACACACACACACACACACGCGCACACACACACACACACACACACACACACACACACACACACACACACACACAAGTGATACTTTACATGTTGGAAGCATGCTATTAACTCAGACAATTACCTTATTACTATGGAAACGTCTCTGCTCGTCACCATATATAAAAATGGATCACATGTTCTCGGATTCAACATACAGGACACCTCAGAACACTTCCTCTGCCACGTAAAAACCCAAATAATTGTATTTACCATCATCAGATCACTAATCTGCTGTTTTCTATTATTCTAAGACTTGTCATTGACAATGCTGGAGGGTCTACATGAACGGGGAACACTCGATTATTTTTCCTGTGTCCCTAAAACCATCAGAATGAGTTTACTGGCTTAAGAAATTAAGTAAACCATTCACTGCACAATGTCTCGTCTCTCTCTGTTCGACCATAATCGAGGTAGGTTCGTAAGCTGACTTAAATGTCATATCTTGAAAGCATCACCAATGGCCAGCATATCACTAACACCAACAACTTCACAGAAGACTCTCTCTGTTGCTTATATTGGAGAGAAGGGAGAGAGGAGGAGGAGGAGGAAGAGGAGGAGGAGGATGAGAAGGAGAAGGAGGAGGAGGAGAAGGAGGAGGAGGAGAAGGAAGGAAGTGGCATACATCCTTCATCCTCGTGTCACAATGACCAGTCCCACGCAACCGCCTCTTTCCCACACCAAATCATCACGACATACTTCACCAGTCTCCCCCTTAACTTGATTCAGCATTTAACTAACCACAGCAAATACGTCACCACGTATACCATCAACTCAGTCCACCTCACCAATCACCCTCACAGTGCTAGGTCCATACTCGCTTAAATTACACTATGCTTCACTCCATCGCTGTTATAACACATTCCACCCCATTAGTCTCCCAGCCTCAGAGCATTAGTCTTCTCCTCTCCCCAGCATACAATAACCTCTCCCTTCCCAGGGAAACACAACCATTCTTAGTTAATGACACCTGTGAGATCACCCCTGGAGAACCTAATGATTAAAACAAGATCTCTTCCCTTTTTTCCTTTTCTTTATTTTCGTAACACCATCACCCGGATGGTAGCAATCCCTGATTACATGTCAAGCACTCAGAGAGCTACCAGGAGTTTTTGTGAATGCTCTCTTTTCTAATCACAGCTTTAAGGAGCAGGCCACATCTCACGAAGCTAAATGCATATGAAATGACATCACGTGAATCGTACCAGAGAGAGAGAGAGAGAGAGAGAGAGAGAGAGAGAGAGAGAGAGAGAGAGAGAGAGAGAGGGGGGGAGACATGTAGAGAGAGAGGGGGTTGGGACATGTAGAGAGAGAGAGAGGGGAGGAGACATGTAGAGAGAGAGAGAGAGGGGGGAGGGAGACATGCAGAGAGAGAGAGAGAGAGAGAGAGAGAGAGAGAGAGAGAATCCGCAATTGAGAGATGTCAAACAGCCTCTTTCTCTCTGTTTTTATTTTGAGGTCAGAATTAGGCATTATTCGTTGCTGTTTCATCCACGAAAGGTATCAATTGCCTCGAATTCAGAGGAGTGTGTGTACATGAATGACTTGGTTGGTATAAGCACTATCTTAAGAGATAATAACTCTTAAGTTTAATAACTGTCTTGAGTCAGTGAGGTATGAGGTAGTCTAAATGACTTTACCATTCAGTGCCGAAAAAGAATAGGATATCGCGAACAGATTTTACAATTCCATCACTACCTTGTTAAATATGTCGTAAAAGATTGCGATTTTTGGAACCTGTTGTTTCTGCATAAATGTTTGATCACTAACGCTTGCGTGTACCTTTACGTCTTTTCATTTTAGATTGCCAGGGTAAGACACGATCTCGAAGGTGAATCCAAATGAGAGACTAAAAACGTAACATACGATTTAGTTATATGACTAGGTGTAGCATAAGACTTTGACTTCTTAACTGAAAGTACTTCTGGAATCAATATGTTGACAGAGGCGAATTTCTTTTCTCTTCTTTTTCTATTACTAAAATCTGGGAAAAATAATCGGATGCTTTTCGAACTGTTTAGACATATCTTTTTCTTATTAGATACGATTATGGACTGCAAGAATTCTTCAATAGAATTCACTAACAGTTAGAATCTCAAATGATATACCTGTTTCCTTCAGGGAACCAGATTATCATTCTATACATTAACAATGGCAGTGTGTGTGTGTGTGTGTGTGTGTGTGTGTGTGTGTGTGTGTGTGTGTGTGTGTGTGTGTGTGTGTGTGTGTGTGGAAAATGATAACCATTGACCTCAGGGGCAAAGATGACTGGCGAAATGACGAAGTTGTTTTGAGCGGAAGATTAGCGATGTAGGAAAAGATGCTGATGGTTAGAGAAAGGCTGTGGTAACACGGGTAAAGAGGGTTGGTCTAGGTAAGGCGGGTGTTGACAGTCGAGGAGTGGTAAGACAACACACACACACATACACAGAGAGAAGAATGAGTAAGGTGTTGATAGTGGAGGAGACTTGTAAGATGGTACGAGTCCTGAAAATAGGAAGAGTGATTGCTATCATGGCAAAGGGAGGAGTGACATAGAGTATAAATGTGACGCAGTGTAGAAGATATGTGAATGAAGTGGTATATTGCATTGCTAAATTACAAAAAAGAAAAAGAAACAGATACGAGGTATAGCTTTACTTCTAATCGTTACTCTGCATATTGAGCTCAAGAACTGTGAGGAATATTTCGAAGGTTCTGAGTTAGTTTTCGAAAAAGAAAAAAAAGAAATTGTTGTCGCATGTAACTATTGATTATTGAAGAGATAAAAGTTTTCATTCCCAAGTGATTGTGAATTACGAATTCGTATCACTTCTTTCTTATTTCTCGGTGGCAAACACGAGGGAATTCCCGGGAGGTTGTTCTTTAGTAAAGTTTGATGCCTTTACGAGTGATTAATGAATTAGAATTGAACGTAAGTGAAATGCAGGACAAATTATATAACATTTTCGTCTAGAGAGGTTTACGATACGCTTTTCATTTAACAGAGGAAACACTCGTTTATCTTTGCCATGTGTTATTATGATATCTTTCGATTCTTCGTCTGTATAGTAGACGCTGAGAATATATGTGGTATTGAGGTTATCTCAAACACTTGAAGGCGGATGTTCAAGACTTTGAATTGGTGGTTAAAACGTTGATGTTGACGGCTTTAATGACCCCCTCCTGGCAGTCGTTAAGCTCAAAGCCTATCAAATCAACCGCATCGCAGCATAAAGCGGCGCAAGCCCCACTGGCAGACGTTGAAATTGGCTCTTACAGACCTCCGAGGTGTTGAATGGTTAACGTTACTGGCCATGAGTCATTTCGGGCCCCTCGACATGGGCTCGAAAGCTTGGGGGAACGGATCATCTCTGCTAAGCTAGGTTAAGTTTGGTTAGGTCCGATATGGATTGATTAAATTAGGTTTGGCTACGGCACAAACTTAGTCTAATCTAACGTCAACTAGTGACCTAAGTAGAGGCGCTAGGTTCAGACACACAAGAGAGCAGCGAAGGGAAACTTGTGGTGAGGAGAGGCTTCGACGTACCTCATATACTCCAGCCAGATCTTTTTATGCGCCGGTCTCTCGATGCTTCTGTGGTCCTAGTTCAGATACATCAGGAGTCCTGGTTGCGTCTCCTGGGGCAGGAGGCGGGAGATGCGTCGAGGACACCCATGTCTCCTGGACCTTAGAGACCAGAAACAAGCCTGGCAACACACTCCTGGAAGCCACACGTCATGATATAATCATCAGCCTCTTGTCGTTCCTGGTCGCTAGAGGCGTAGAGATTAAAGCGACGTGAAGGAAAACGCGCCACAGAGCATGTAGCCCTTGGAGTTTTTCCTCGCATTTGTAGACACAAACTTTACCTCAAGAATTATACAACACCATCGTCCTCTCTGTCCCGGGAGGCAGCCAGGCTGTGAGGTAACTGTGTCTTGGTAAAGATCATTCCACCATCCCGTGGCAGAATGATTAATAGGATGTAAATGAGGTTTGTACCACTGGGGATCCTCAGATGTAATCTATTATTTGTATAGTTGATCTTAACTGTGTTTGCTTTTGTTTGTGCTGTGAAGGTGTGCTATGAGACCTGACGTTTTGTGTATTCATATGAATGCTTTTATGTGTACTGTGTACTCTTGTGTACTCTTTGATCATCTACGGGTTTATTTCTCTTTTATATAGAGAGAATCACATGAAAAATTCTATCCATGAAGAAAACATGATTATCATTTTTTATCATTATTAGTCGTATCTTTATTGTAATTATCATTTCTATCATTGTTATTAGTATCATTATGTATTATTATTATTAGTATTATTATTATCATACGTTTTGCATATCTGTTGTCAACATCATCCTATAAGAACATGAACGCAAGGTCTGTGTTGAGGTGATGAATCAATAGTCATGACGCAAGTCTTGAATGACGCAAGTCTTGAATGACGCAAGTCTTTGAATAATTAAGCTCGATATTTAGTGAGTACTCTAAATAAGAGACGAAATGCGCGTTTGAATAATGAGAGAAGGTGTTTTTTAAGCTGAACTCAAAGATAGGCTGGGGGAACACACTGCTTCTCGCCTTTGTCTATCAAGTCTGGACGAAACTGGAGTGTGTGGTGAGGTAATCCCAGAGACTCTTGATGTCTGTGTCATCCACTCCTCATGGACGGACACCGCTAGGGCATTAAACTCCACCCGCTAAAGCACGTCTTTAGCAATCCTTTCACTGGAAGTGATGAGATGCGAGCGTTTGAACAATCCAACACGTGAGACTTTGGCGTCGCGAACTACGAACTTAGTCGCATGTCCCACCTCAAACATCGCATCGCCGGGAGCTGAACCATATAGCCAGAGAGAGAAACAGAGAGAGAGAGAGAGAGAGAGAGAGAGAGAGAGAGTGAGAGAGAGAGAGAGAGAGAGAGAGAGAGAGAGATGGAAAGGGGGGGTGAGGAAAGGGGGGGGTTTGAGCTGTATTGGTTTCCGAATATGCAGGTGCCACTAAGGACTTCTTCTCCAGGGGACTGGAGACTGACGAATCTGTGAGAGAAAATCTAACGGAGGATGACATCCACTCCACTGGAACTTAAGGAAATGAGTTGCAGGGGAAAGACAATGAATGGAGAAACACTTTTTTAAATTGCTGATAGTTTTCTTGGAGGAAATCTAAGAGATAGGCCTCTCGAACATGATATTCCTTCCTTTTGGTGCACAAATAGGTAACCACACACACACAGACACACACTCACACACACACACACACACACACACACACACACATACACACACACACACACACACACACACATCTCATCTTCAATAGAAGGATGATTCGTGCTTTCTCAGACCCTCACTTCCCTTGTCTTGGATCTTGGCTCATTTTATGATTTATAAAACTCATTGAATTACTAAAGTTCCTAAAATTCGAACAGGAAAGAAATTTCAAATGAGATATGGGTTATCGAATTACTGATGTCCGTAATTCCCTCTCATCCTTCTGTTTTATTAGATGAAACAAGTGAACATCGTAGTTAAGATAGAATTCGATTGGCAATCAAGGCGTCGGAGATCGCTCATAACTCAGTTGTATTCTTCATGTTGTCTTGAGCATGAGACTCGAGAGAACTTTTTTTGTGTGCCGCCCGCGCTGGTGTACGATTTCGCCACATTAATCCGGGTAAGATTGTCCGTCTGGAGAGGATTTAATACTCTTTGTTGCCCCAGACCTGGAAGGAAGAAGGCTCTTTTGAATGGAGCCGCACCCTTCGCATTTACCCCCACTCCCTCTCGGCTCTATTCAGGTCGAAGGTTTAATCAAAACTCACGAACCCGTGAATAGCATCAGATTAGTTTATAGTATTACCACTCTACCTCCAGCGAAGGGGTGTGTGTGTGTGTGTGTGTGTGTGTGATTGCTCGTGTAAAGGCGATGGTTCAGCACCAACGAACGGTGCAGGGAATGGTCATGTTTACGTTAGATGGGAGGGGTAGGTTGGGGAACTTAAAGGATTTGTGTACAATTTCGGCACCACCACCTCCGTCGGATCAAGATCAGTCAGTCCAGCTTGCCTGTGGGTGAAGGCAAGGATCAGGTGAGCGATGTGGGGTTAGTATTCGCTCTGTACTTTGTTACTCACGTGAGACACATCTTTTCCCTCTGGTTCTTACGTACTCGAGTGTGACTCACTTCTCATTCAAAGTGCTGCATATCTTTTATTTCGAGGGATGCACGCTCACAGGCTAAAACTCATTATCACTTAAGGGTCTCCCCACTCATAAGCCATACATCATTAAAGGGGCTATTCATTCCAAGGCTGCACGTCTTTAACTCTTGGGGCTACACACTCATAGGTCACACATCTTTTTTATAAGGGGCTACACGCTCATAGGCCACACATCTTTAACTCCGGGCGCTACGCACTCATAGGCCACACATCTTTAACTCTAAGGGACTACACATGCATAACTCACACATCTTTAATTCTAAGGGGCTGAATCTCTCATCGGCCATACATCTTTAACTCATAGGGGCTACACACTCGTAGGGGACACATCTTTAATTGTTGGGACTACACTCTCATAGGCCATACATCTTTAACTTGGTGGGACCATCTTTAAGGGGCTACCTACACATAGGCCACACATCTTTAAGTCTGAGTGGCTACAGACTCACTACCTATTCATCTCTTGCCCACAAGAATGTATGCTTACAAGCCACTCATAGCACTCATAATGGTAAAATCCCACAAGCAACTCATTTTTCATTCAGGGATTGAATGGTGAAAACTCTATGAATATCAATGTTGTATGATGAAGTATATATTCTCAAACAATAAAAGAATAAGACGTTACATTGATGGAACTGAATGGACGATATATACAACATCAACAACAATAATGATGATGATGATATAGATGAAAAGAGCAGTATTGATGATAATATAGATGAAAACAGCAGTATTGATGATGATGATAATATTAATGACATACCACAGTGTTGATGATACTCTCAGCAATGATAACCAGATAATGATAATCAAAAAAGCAATATTAATCTTAGTTTTTGCTATGACAAGTTATACTCACCATAACTATAATATCGATAATATAATCATTCGTACTATTCATCGTGGAAGTAATGATGGTGCTATTATCAGCAATACTAATGCCTTAATATTACTGAAAACAAAAGATCATATTGACAACAAGGATGCTCATTTTTTTGTCCTTTTTTTTTTAAATGCAACGTGTATTGCTTTTTTTTTCGTTCAGTCAACAGCATTATGGGCGGAAAATGTTTTAATCGCAACACACACACAGAGATTTAACACATTCTACACCTGAGGCATCCTACCACTATGTAGCACGCTCAGCTCTCCCGTGCTACTTTGAAATTCGGTCTACACCTACAACACACATACATCGTCTACGGTACACCAAAAAAAAAAAAAGATATTCAAACTTTTTAAAGTCAAACAAGACGCTCATCCATCTAATCCCTTGCGCACAGAGTACTTTTAATTAACGATTCATGCTTAAAAAGAACAAGACTCGACCGTGTACTCAACAATTTTCCTCGGGCAATTGAATGCTTCCTTGCCAGTCCAATGATCAAACTCACAGTTTGTTTGTATATCACACAGAGAATACGTGGAGACGTATGTATAGAAATTCTAAGCGAAATCAAAACATCCCGTAAGAGAACGCTCATACCTGAATGTAAGTCAAATATCAATATCTCTGAGCAATTTAACTTCAATTTTCTCTCATTAAGGTTTGTTTCGTATTCATGTATTGTTACAAAAACTACATCAACAACAATTGACTACAACCACTAAATTCATACAGCAACATACCGCTGGGCCATAACGACACTGATTTTCATTACTGTAATATTTTTTACTATTCATTTACGTTTTATGTATCTACTTCAATCGAGTTATATGACCGTTTTCGACCCATTCATGTGATTCTCTTTGACCCCTAACTGCATGACCCTTTACCTCAGTCAGTATGCCTGTCCTTAACTCAATCTGGGATTAACCCAGTTTTTGTACCTGCTCTCATGCGACTGTATCTGGTTAAGATCCTGGTGTAATGCCTGACTTCAATATTCCACCCTGTGGTTTGAGAAGGATCAGGTATTCATGGCAAATCCCTATCAACAGTGAGCGCTTCGGTGAGATTATTCCGGGGCCTACAGTGACCATAAGCGGGTTTGATACTCCTGGGGTGTGGCATGTGGTGGAATGTGGGGTTGTGTGGTAGGTGGCAGAGTGTGGTATGTGACAGAGTGCGGCATGTGATATGTGGAGGGGTGTGGTGTGTGTGGTATGTGAGGGAATCGTGAGAGTAGAGGGTGTGGGATGTGCAGGGTGTGGTATGAAATAGATGAAGTCTTAAGAGACAGAAATGTAGTTGACGATGAGGTATATGAAGGGTGTGGCATATTAAGGGTTTAGTGCATGGAAAGGGTGTAATACTAAGGGTGTAGGTCATGATGATACTGTGATGTGCAGATGGGTGTAAGAGGATGCACTGCTTCCACTGGAAAGTGTGTGGAGATGGACTTGACATTTTACTTGCAGAGGATGATGCTCTATCAAATGGACAAATGGACTTAGCTTTGTCAAATGGAGAAAATAAACATGACGGGATTAGATTGAATCTCTTTCACCAGCAGCTGGGAAGGAGATTGCCACTATAATTTCCTCGCAACTTCGTCAGTGAAGGTGACAGTTGTGGATCAAAAATGCAAGACTGATCAGAAATGTTACAGTCTTCAATTTGCTGTCGATGACAATTGCTGACCTGTAACTATATGTGCTGTTACGGGTGAGTGTAACACGACCACGAGTAACGCGAGTGTTTTCATCATGACCATAGACTATGTAATGTCCGCCAGCAGTGTTGTTGTCACCTGGTAGATCCCTTCTGAAGTCCCATGAACTAAAATATCAACATCGTTTTTAGGTCTTCACCTCGACAGCAACCAGAGTCGAGATGCTTTACAATGGCATTCAAGCGCTGTTCGTGTCCACTTGGATGTTCACGATCACAACACCGCCAGCATACTCTCCTCCACCGTCTGCGTCCACAGAGGAGCCTTCGCCGCCACAGACCTGACGTCCAGGACTCACCGTGTGGGACAAATGGCTCCCTCTGGGGTCCCACACAAACGCACACATTTCGAGAAAAGAGAAAGTCTCGGTGTCTTTTCGTAGAACATATTTCATTCGTTGTCTTGAATGCCTTTTTCCAGTTCATTGTATCCCCAAACGAAGAAAAAAAAGAGAAAGAAGAGGAGAAAGACGGCAGGACGGTAAACAATGAGAAAACTAAAGAGAAAAGAACTCTATGAGAAATCTATATATCTAAACACACCCAAAAACAAACCATTAGGGTTCTGATAAAGTCACTGGAGGAAAGGAGTTCCACTTGTATGATCTTGTTGAACGCGAAGTTCAAGCCAGCAAGACCTAGTCAACGGGATGGCTGTGTGAGAAATCATGGTAATGTCTTCAGCAATGTTTGGTATATTTATGATCTCTACATTCCTTCCCGTTAAGTGTTAAGACGTCTGAATAGATCCTTTGCTGAGTGCGCTTTGCTGTCTAGTTTCTAACCCTCCTCCTCCTCCTCTTCTTCTTCTTCTTCTTCTTCTTCTTCTTCTTCCTCCTCCTCTTCTTCTTCTTCTTTTTCTTCTCTTCTCGTCTTTTTCTTCTTCTTCTTCTTCTTCTTCTTCTTTTTCTTCTTCTTCTTCTTCTTCTTCTTCTTCTTCTTCTTCTTCTTCTTCTCTTCTCGTCTTTTTCTTCTTCTTCTTCTCTTCTCGTCTTTTTTTCTTCTTCTTCTCTTCTTTTTCTTCTTCTCGTCTTTTTCTTCTTCTTCTTTCTTCTTCTTTCTTCTTCTTCTTCTTCTTCGTAGCATGCATAAACACCCATGGTTATTTACGTGCACGGACTGTGCCGTACACGGTGGCCGACGGAAAGTCGGCGCGTGTGAAAGCGGCCTTACCGCTTCCTTTCTTTCCTGGCCAACTTGACTGTTGCCGTACCCGTTTTCTACCTGCCTCGATGCCATGTCTCAGAAAGTGATTTAATGACGAAATTTTTCACTATGTGTGAATCTGGTCGCCCAGCCCCAACACCGCCTGGCTGTTAAACTTCTACTGATATAGTGATTGGTCTGAGCAATACGAACCTTTGTCGTTTTGGACAATCACATGTTTACCAAATGTCGTCCTAGCTTTGTCTCTTATGTATATCAACTGACTGTTATATTTCTCTCTTGTGTCTCCCCTGATGATGTGATTATTACACGAAAGTGCACTTGGGAACTTTTCGTGTTTCATTTTCCCCGTGGACTTATAGGAATATCTTGATCACGCGCAAAATTGTGATCCTTTCCAACATATATATATATATATATATATATATATATATATATATATATATATATATATATATATATATATATATATATATATATATATATATATATAATCAAATTAACTGAAATGATCACGCAAGAAAATAAAATGCAGTGATGGATCCAGTTACCTTAAATGAACTATATGACATTCGTTGTAAATAAAGATCCCATGCAAAAGAATTCCAAATATCCCACTACAGCTCATGGCGGTGACACCTGACATTTCGCATTTCATTAGCAAAAGGGCCTTGGATGTTTCAGTGACACTAATTAGCGTACACATATTAATCATTGTCTCGCGGCGTATCTTTTTTCACAGGAGTTTTGCCCGGACGAAGCCTTTGATCCAGCGCAGCACACAGGACTGTGGCGCTAATTACAAAAAGCGATGTAGGATTCCACTTTACGTATGAATAGAACAAAAAAAAAAAAATCTCTAATGATTATACCAGTCATTCGTGACCAATTACAATAAAGGAGTCTCAGAGAAGAACATCAGCACTAATCACAGGTTTATCGAAGTCTAATTATCTGATACCCTTCGAGCAGATGGTTTCCCCATCATAAATTCAGAGCTATAAAGTTTCTTAAGCCTTATAGTCCGTTGGTCCGAGATCCATAAGGCTTTAGCGATTCTTTTACGCAACAAGAAATTAAGATATTTAAGGTACTGGGTCTTATATGAACATTATGCTCACGCACTATCACATAATCTAACTCCTCAAATGATCTAGATTGTGGTCCTTAACCTTTATTTTTTCTTAAATCTTTTATGGAGTTGTGATCTCGACTGACGAGAGATAGAAAAAGAAAATCATGTCTAATAAAAGGTTGATCAGTTCCCCGAGGCATCCCTCTTTCTCTCTCTCTCTCTCTCTCTCTCTCTCTCTCTCTCTCTCTCTCTCTCTCTCTCTCTCTCTCTCTCTCTCTCTCTCTCTCTCTCTCTCTCTCTCTCTCCATTCAGTGCAGCAGCCCCGACACCCGACCTACGAGTGAGGTGTGTGTGTGTGTGTGTGTGTGTGTGTGTGTGTGTGTGTGTGTGTGTCTCATGAGGCCTGACTTCACCAATCCCATCGCCCGCATCGTGTCCGTGTTAAGCTCCCCTCCTTCCAACCCATTTCCACCGCGCATCAAAGCCACCCCAGATTCTCCCCGAGCTCTTCAGTTTCTCCCCAGCAACGCGTCGAGCAGACGTTGGGTTCTGACGTCCTTAAAAATGCTCTCGCCTTACACTGCAGAAGGAAGAATAAGGATGTAGATAAAAGAATGATTTCCCGGTCTCATTTCTTCTTTAATGGGTTCTTCAATGTATGATATTCATTCACCCATGACTTCAGAGGTAGGTACTCTTATCAATTGATTTATTCTCATGTTAAGTAATGTGACAAGATCATAATTGCTTGAGTTTCTTTGTTTGGACCTGGCTTCGTGTATTCGTGTTTACTTCTGTTTGCTCATATATATATGTGCTAACGGACCCACGCCTGTGTTTGCGTAACTAGCGATCTGTAATTACGTATTTGTACAATACAGGGAGAGAGTTTTACTCTCTCGAGGCCCCGTTTTTTGTTCATTTACAACCAACATAACTTTCAAATCTTTATAAGGTTCTGGATTGACTGACCCTTGCTTTGTGTGTGTGTGTGTGTGTGTGTCTGTGTCTGTGTGTGTGTGTGTGTGTGTGTGTGTGTGTTTGTGTGTGTGTGTGTGAGACCCATATTTCGTCTCCCACGCCCTCTCTTTTCTCCTCTCGTAATCTCTCGACGCCATCTATATATCATCCTCCTCCTCTCCTTCAAGCTTACGTCCTTAATTCCTCAAATTCTTATGTAGTCCCGTATCCCTTGTGACCCTCTGCTAGGGTAGCAAAACCCCATCTTCCCTGCACAAACTTCGCTCTCCATTCCCTTTTTCCTTCGACCTTCCCCTTTCCTCACTTTCGTGTCCTCTCTCATTAGTCTCTCCATACTGGCTCTCCCTACTTGTACCCATAACCTCTTACTCCCTCAACGACTCGATGCCAGACAATCCTCTCCCTCCTCCTATACCTAGTTCAGTGACACGAGGCAAACTTTACCCAGACATAATTCTTCTTTTGTTTCATGTGATTTGGAAGGGGCAAAGATGAGATCAAGCCAGAGATGTGAAGGTGTTCACTAGATGTCTCTGTTCCATCGAGGGGCCAAGTGATGGAGATCCCGAACGAGTGGGAGATATGATGGAGAAAGGCTCTTCAAATATCGAGTGATGATTTTTTCCTCTTAGCTGCTTCACTGCCTGTTTGTTGAGCCGGAGGGAGAGGTGAGTGGGTAGATCCCATCAGCTGTATTATCCTGTCTGTCTCAAATCAGATTGGGATATAAGGGTACGATATCTGTCCTTCAGGACTCAACTTCGTTACGGGCCATCAGCGGGCTTTTAATCGTAGCGTAACAACGGCTAATACGCTGCAACATGACGCGCTAAGAAACGCCCCCAAAAAAAATAACGCCTCCAGCCTTTAGCTCTATGCTAGTTAAATGCTCAGTGTTCATGCCTGATGATGATTCCAGGGCAGACCCTTATAACAATATGACCTGGAAGTACAAGTGATTGTCTGAGAATTTCTCTTTAAACCAGTTTATGCTCAGCTGTGACACCAGGTTGAGAGATATTCATATACATATAACAACCTCCAACCTCGTCTCTTTTCTACCGTGCTTGAATCTTGTGTTTTTTTCCTCCCTTCTGTCGTTTGTAAAACTCATCCGTGTTCCAACTCGGTGTTGTTGATAGATCCAGTTTATCCCTCTCATCATTTCAGCGATATTATTTTCAGGCGAGCGAGCTTTACGTACGCTGGACGGGACAATGACTCCCTCCTCTCCAAACATAAAGGAAGGTCTAAGCAGTTAAAATGCGCCGGATCACCTTCCAAAGCTTGTCGTAGTATAATGCCTTTTCATTTCCAAGGGGAAAAGGCTGGAGTGTGTGTATTTTAAACACTGGCATGACAGCAAATCGTGTTATAAGTTCTGGTCTTTCTCTCTGATGTCAAATATATCTCGCAGGTGAAGCCTAGACTTAGGTAAAACCCTGAGTCTCGCGTCTGAATAAATAGGCAAGAATTTCTCCTCTTATGATACTACCTCACAGGAGCCAATAGATGCTTTAATTCTTACTCTTTTTATCACTCAAATGTAGTTGAGCCTAAGAGACAAAATTATCTATGGGAGTATAAAAAATTATCCAATGGCTCGAATTCAACTCACGGATTCGAGAGCAAGCCTTTTGAATCGGACTTATCCACACACACACACATACACACACATATATATATATATATATATATATATATATATATATATATATATATATATATATATATATATATATATATATATATATATATATATATATATATATACATATATATTCTAAATGGTACATGAATGTTGCATGCATAGTGCATAAAAAGCAAATGTATGTCATATGAATGATATACGTAACGTGTGGGGGGGTGCATGTATGACCAATATGTATATTGTATACAAGGCGTATGGTTGGTGCATATGCATGAGACAGTGTTGTTGGCGTGGGTCTGGTACGAACTGTCATTTGCTATCGTAAAACACTAGTGTGTGGCAGGTCACTGCCTACCCATGCATGCCTCCCTCTGTGTCACTCAGGTGTACAGAAAAGGTGGTACATTTGTGGGACCCAATTTCGTGAACCTTCGCTACTATCAAATCTAATATGTAACTTCTGTATGCTGTCCACATTCACGGTTTCATTAATCAACTTACTCCATTCATCCTCTTCTCTTATATCATAATTGTTCATGTCATGGCTATTGGCTGTTCTTATCTTTGCATCTTTCGAAGATCTGTTCACTCTCGTCACTCTGCTTTGAAAGCTAAGAAGCTGCGATCAAGTGACGTCTTACTCTTCTCTCTTCCATAGTGTAAAAATTCATGGCCTGAAACCTCTCACTGTAATTCAGTTTTGATGTCATTCTTGTTGCCCTCCTGTGGACCGACCTTCTCTGAACGTTCCTTATGCTTCTGAAGTGTGGTGACCAAGACTTTGGAAGCTAAAGGCTCGACTCACACACGAAAGTCCACATCGAGGCCGAGCCTTAACCAAAATACAGAGACGATTATGAGAGGGGAAAAAGAAGAGACAAGGAATAGTAGCAGCTACGACCATTTACACTTTAAGCCCCCTCGTTCAACGTATATTCACGTCATGCACTTTTCCCGATCCCTCAAGGTGTTCAGCTATACGTTGGCATTTATAAGTTGCCCTCCTCGCAGATAGCGTGGTATGCGTGTGTCATACGTGGTATCCAGATTGGTTGAGGCTCTGCTGAGGGGGAAGTGACTGCGCACTCAGGGTTATTGGAGGGTGCAAGGATCGGATCGTGTCAGTCTGGGGTTAAGAAGGTAAGGGTGCATAAATGAAGGGATCCAGACATTCTGTTTTTAGTGAACCATTGTGTTCATTGTGTGATACAATGTTGTTAACTAACTAGTGTTTGGCTTAATGTTATGGTGCGATTGTGAGATCGTCTGTTTATGAGTTCCACATTAGCTTGCAGGAGGCGTTGGGAGGTCACGTAAGACGAAACTAATGAGGGTTGGAGATAGGACTGTTCCTTGATGGACTCCACTGTAGAATAAAACCGATATAGATGTGAAGCCATTGCGAATGACTGATTCATCGGCTGCTATTTCACTGGGTAACCATATTATTTATTTGTTTTAGAGGGTGGTGCCAGGCATCTTCTGTGTAAGGATGTGTCAGAGGACACTGTCTCATGCCTTTTAGATACCTATTACCACTAATACAGCCTCTGGGTGTGCGTGTGTGTGTGTGTGTGTGTGTGTGTGTGTGTGTGTGTGTGTGTGTGTGTTTGATATGAAAAAATCATCTCGGGTAATACCGAGTATGTTTTCCTACTTGAAAAAAAAATTTCAGCAGCTGCAATGATTTCTCTGAAGAATGCAAGGATATAGTTAACTTAAAAACCTCTGATGAATCCATCAAATTCACTCGGTAGAAGAGAATGAAAAAGCTCCTGATGTAACAGAGATCATCCGCTATCATATAAAGGCAACACAACAGAATTATGGGAAAATCAGTTATGTTAAAACTCAGGCATGTTTGTACTCCTGCTGCATGTATGCACATTTTACAGCGTAATCTGTTCCTTCAGGCGGGAAGATTAAAATGATCACAGTTGAATATGATTAAAAACCCTTGCTCCGTACTGCCTGGTGGAATCATAAATTTCTTCAATTCACTCCTATTTATACTTAATCTTATCATAGTCAGATACTTTGATTAAGACTTTACTAAGGATAAAGAACGCTGGTAATGAGATATCAAACGTGTCTTATACAGCAATACAGACAAGCGTTTGGGATGGAAGTTCTTTCATATCCTGAGTTTCTGACCCTCACACTTGGCCTATGTGTTTACTCTAATGATCAAAAAGGGGAAAAAAACTGAGATGAATTCTTAATTTTTTGATTTTTTGCTAAATTGTCTGTTAGTTATACATGGGATAACTGTGTGTTGTGGAGCTTAAAGGGATATGTTCCCTGGCAGCTTCTAGTCTCAACCACATTGGTGCATTTCTGGAAAAAAAAAAGATAAATTGGAGCATGAATCGTCATGTCTTGAATGATAATCATATTTCGCGAGAGAAAAGTAATCTTCGGAGAGGTTCTATCAACGACCATGGACGGAAAGGAGTAGAGTCTCATCGAGAAACTTTTCACGCTAATGGAAGCCATCATTTCCCTGCTACTGAATGGAACGTAGTCTTGAAGCTGTAGAATCCCTATAATATGAGCATGGGGGGGGCTGTATAATCAATTGATTAATCAATTAACTAACCATGTATCATTTTGATTATTCTCGACGTTGGCTGAGATAATACCATTGAGTCTTCCCCTGCCAAAGGCTGCATGAAGAAATATACTGATGCCAGCACATAGCTCAGTATTTGCAAGAATCTTGTTTTGAGAATCATGAAAAAGAAAACATTCATCTATCAGTGAGCAGTGGTAGGCTCTAACGACTAAGTTATGATGTGGTGCCATCAAAGAGCTACATCCTTTAGTGACAAGTGAAATGCGAGAGATGATGAGTGTTTGTGAACGAGATGTGTCTGTTTTCTCCATATCTTTTGACTTACTCTTCACAATCTAATTTCTTTTTCTTCAGGCTTGATTATCTTTTGTTCTCTTATTCAACAATTTCCGAAAGTATTTAGATTATTCACTGATATTTTCATTCTCTCATCTAATAGATTTATTCATTTTCTCGCTACCTTTCTTTGAAAAACAAACTCATGCACACTTTGACTCCTTAACTCACCTTACTCGTTCCATTTACTCGCAACAGCCAGAAAATACCTTGCCTCCACTCTCTATATCCATATATTTTGTTCCTTTTCCCGGCATTTACAGCACTCAACATGTTCGGAAAGGATAGATTTTGTACGTTCAAAGCTCTTAAGACTGGGTAGGCTTTTCAAGCACGTTCCGATCCGCTATCAACTAGCGGGTCAATCTCTCCCACAAAACACATCTAATCAACCCAAAGAATTCTCATAGTCGCAATGCCACTGACCTCTACACTTCCTCCTTCCCTAAAAATCCTCCAAGTTACGATCGCTTCCAGCTATACACTCGCCTCAGTCGTTGGAGAATCCCAGAACTCCCCCTCTTTAAATCACTCCATTATGGGCTTGGGCCACGCGACGACCAGCGTTACAGAGTTCTCAAAGGTATTGTGGTAAATGAGGCAAGTAACTCTATTTTCTTCTTTTTTTTTTTTTTGGTAAATTACTAAAACTCGCTCCTTTCTCTCGTGTAATAGTTTCCCCTCGGCACGAAGTACCACCAGGAGCCCGTCGCACCCACCAACTGCTAATGGACATGAGACCTCAATGAAATACGTCGTTCTTTGATCTCCCGGCGATGTATCCATCGGTTCGTTATAGCCTCTCTTTCATTACGCTTCTTTCTTTAACCCTCGTGGGGTCTGAGTGGTTCCCGAAGGTCGGGTTCGTTCCCACGATTGGCTTTTGATGATGTATAGAAAATGTATCTTTTCGTCTGTTTTCTTTTAGATTATTCCCTTCATTGCTGCACTCGTGTAACTCGAATGTTTCGTTTATTGATGGTAACTCTCGTCAGATGGCCTCCTGCGAGAGAGAGAGAGAGAGAGAGAGAGAGAGAGAGAGAGAGAGAGAGAGAGAGAGAGAGAGAGAGAGAGAGAGAGAGAGAGAGAGAGAGACTAGATAATAGAAAAGGTTATAAATGACAAGAATCCTTTCATAAAGTGAAGAGATCAAGTACGTACAAAAGAAATAAGAAAGTAGAAAGATAAAGATTCAGAACAACAGATCTGTTAAAACTGTTCCAAAATCACTTATTTTCATTGTAAAGGAGAAAGAAAAATATAAAAAGAATCTGATGAAAAAAAAAGAAAAGAAAAGAGACTCTGCAGCCATTTTTGCTTCTCCTCAAATTGGCTGCTGCAATCAAAACCAGACATGGAATCTAATACTCAGCTTCTTTTTTAACTTAAAATTCACCGCTAGAGGTGGATTTTTCCTATCACCGTAATGGACAGAGGCTCAACTGAAATATGAATATGAGAATGTTTCATATCTCCTCCGTAGGGAGTACGGAACACCGAAATAACATTCTCTCAAGTCGAAAATACCGAAGGGAAAATGTATGTATAAGAGTAGGTACGAAAAATTGACTGATATCTTTATTCCCAGATTAAAGTATATATCAATAAGGACGAAGTAAAAAAAAAATCCAATAGAAGTATACACATCACCACAGAGAAAATAGGTATTAAATCCCCATTTACATGAATAGGAAATAGATACAACCAGGGGTACATCCTGACTTAGATATGTATAAACAAATCCCAGATTGGCTCCTAATTCCGTAACATAAGGTTAGTCTATTCATAACTCACACTTCAGACTCATTCCCATATAATGACATTCAACTCGCAACCACATCATGTCCAGAGTCTGTTTGCAAGAGTTGATGCATTTGGTACGAAGTCTAGACAACGTATACTTAGGTTAGAAGACGATGTGAAATTATGCACTGGTGTCATGCAGTAAATATGGAATATTGATACAACTTAGAACTTTACGACGCCTGAATACATCGTGGTGATCTATGATACATGAGAGTGTATTCAACAACATGTTGGTTAAGGCTCACCGTGTCGTACAAGATGAGGTGCCCAGTTGGTCATGACTTTGCCATTCCATTTAACTGGGAGGTGAGGAGCTAGAAAGGAAAAGGGTTAAGAGAAGAAGGTCTGTCAAGAGTATCTACATGCATGAAGATCAATAGTTATATATGTATGTCTCATCTAAATATTTGACTACTTTTTAAGATCTTTTCCCCTAATGTAGGACGGGAACAGCATGTTTCATATTTTCTTATCCAAGTACCTGGATGTTGAACTAAAATTTGCCAGCAGACAGTTCGTCTCCTTTACCAGTTGCCTAAAGTGAGATTATTGACCGCATGTCTAGGGACCATGTCGACTCTCAAGTCCCTCTCAAGTTCTTGTTTTTTTCTGCAGATTATTTTCAGAAAGAAAACGTTCATATTGAGGACTTCCGTCGTTGCGTACCATTCTCAATACTTTACTTTAATTGGGGTCGAATATTAACAACTATCTATCAGACACACTTTGGAGTGAGTCGAGGTCCCCTTGTATATTGATGCAATCCTCCTTGCTCTTTACTTCCCTCATGACCTTAGCACTATCTGCAACTATATTCAGGTGCGAGTTTAGCTCTTCTAACAAGTCATTGACATGGATCAAAAAGAATCATTGTTCTAGAACGGAGACTTGTGGTATGTCTTTGATGACCTCAACCGATCTCGAGAGGGTTCCTTTGGCGTATGTCCTTTGTTTCCTTCCACGAAGATAATCTTCAGTCCATCGATACAGTCTCCACTCATTCTTGCTTGGAGATCCAGCTTCTTCACCATCATCCATCATGCAGTGCAGACGATCCAAGCAACTTCCTCTATTTTTTTCTAAATGGAATTCGTTCCCTTATAAAAATCTAAAACATTCGGTACATCTTACCTCAATCCCCTAAAACCATGTTGCCTCTCGCATCGATAGTCTCACTTTTACAAGAAGTCATCCATTTCCTTTCTGATTATCTTCTTCATTACTTTATAGACCACGGTCATCAGGGACACCAGTTTCTATTTTGGCGAATCCACCACGTCTCCTATTTTAAAGATGGTCATTTGTTCTCTTCCAATTCCCTTGGCAATTCACTCCTCTTGAGCAACATTTCTAGTGGTGTGTCTGCATGTGTATGCAGCATATAGGGGAAAATTACATCAGGACCGTGATTCATGTATTGTACTTTCTACTGTACTTGGTCTGAGGCGTGTGTGACCAGATGCATGCGTGAGACGTGGTGAAAAAAGACCGCAACACAGCCAGCCTGAACCGGGTGGAAGTGACGCCTGAAATTAATTAACCTGTAATGAAACATTCCTACCCATTATGGTTCTAATTATCAATTTAATTTTCCACGAAAGAGCCAGAAAAATGGAAAGAGGAGGAGAAGGAGGAGGAGGAGGAGGAGGAGGAAGACCTAGGACTGAATGAGGAAGATGAGAGAGGAGGGATAGGAAGAAGTGGGTGAGAGAGGAGCGAAGAGAAGGACCTCCAGTAAGGATAGGAAAGAGAGGAGGAGAGGAGGGGAATAGGTGTGGGATAGAAACAGGGGTATATGGAGGAGGAGGTGAGGAAGAAGAGTAAGTGAGGCAAAGATAACAGGAGGTAAAGGTGGGAATATTAATGAAAATGGAGATGGAACAATGGCGATAAGATGGAGGGCAGTAGGAAGGTAGGGATGGAGAGTAAGAGGAAGAAGAAGGAAGGAAAGAGAAGATGAGTCAGTGTGAACAATGGTCTGGCCAACAGAACGCCAGACCAGCAATCGTGCAGCTGTCCAGCTACCATACATGAAAGATGACGTACCACCAATACCACCATCTAAACACAGACAGGCCAACGCCAATAATCCAGCGATAACTGACTCAGACACCGGCGTTACGTGGCCACCAGTCCAGCAATCAAACCAACAAAATAACATTAACTCGCCAGTAATCAGTGTCGAGAACATCGTGGCCATCTGATGCCTTCAACCCCCCCTGAGCTTGGGGAGTAAACACTGGCACGGCAAATATCTGTCTTGGGTTCCTTCATAATTGCAATAGAAAACGCATGTCTAGGCTTCTCTCATTTCGACCAGGGATAACGCATTCCTCAACCTTCCTGAGCATGGCCGGGTTTAGCGTCTACCTCAGCTGCTCTCAGTGTGATCATGGATTCTTTCACGGCTTCCCCTTAATGTCCGCCATAGATAATGTTAGTCACGGCTTTCCTGACTGAGGAAATTGATGTTTTCCTCAGTTATTCTCAATATGCCTTCGAGATACATCGGCCTCATCCTCCCTCATTGTTCCTGAGTAAGACGTCTGACTCATTTGATTTTTCTATTGTTCCAAAACAGATGTTCATTCTTCCTCGTCATTTTCATTCATGATTTCCGCCTCATCTTTAAATCCACCACACTTACCTGAGCAATGTTTATGGATAGCATACCTTAGCTCCTCTAATCAGTATTGAAATATGGTGTCTAGATCTTTCTTCAATACTGCTGTGGAAGACATGTGCCTTTGTTTCTATCAGCGTTGCTACGGGTAGCGTCTGCTTCAGTCCTACTGTGGAAGACATTCGCCTCAACTTCCCCTGTCAGCAGCTCTGGTAAAAGATGTCTCCTTTAGTCTGTCCTTATCAACATGTGCCCTTATACACGTCTGTCTCAATATCCCTCATCTGTGACACCTCATATTGCCTCCCCTCGCCTACCCTGTACATTTCATATCATCTGGCCTCCCAGCTCTAATCATTCACCTTATATGACCCCACACCTCTGGTATTCCACGTTAGTCCACCCACCTCTCGCTGTCTCCTCCTGTGGTCTCTCACTACACGCCTTCCCGTCTGACTTTTCACTTTATGTTTTAAGTTTGCAAAGACGGCACGGGTAACTGAGGGCTCAAATCGCCCGGCCGGGGCTCAAAGTCTTGTCCTCTCACTTCAAATGACTTCCCACCCTATGAAATCTCATCTCATTGAGGCTTTTCACTTATCATCTCTTACTCCTGCCTTCTCATCTATCACCTTTGATCTCATTTTGCATACCACCTGTGAGCTCTCACCTCCCTCAGCGTTTCCGTCTCACCTTTACTTTGACCTCCAGCCTCACTCGTCTTTCCCACTGGGAGCTCTCGCCTCTTATATCCTCTCACTTGTGACTCCCTCAACTTTTCGATATGATAAAGATCTTGAGGAGCACACACCTACTCAGCTTTTAGCAAGGTAAAGTACGTGAAGCATTTACCAGGAAGAGTCTCTAAAGAGACATTTTAATTCCCTATTTGAAAAGCTCATATCTGCTTTCAGATACGTCTCTTACGTGTAATAAAAACCCATTGGTGAGAGTATTAACGATCCTCCAAACATTTTTTGATCGTTGTCCCTTCTTTCTGCATGACGAGGAATGAAGAGTATATTGGACTCTTCCTTGCATGTGTTTAGTGATTTGTGTACAGGGAAGGAAAGTTAGGATTGTGGAGTTAGGGAGTAAGATCAGAGAGGTGGATAATTACGTGAGTTCCATGTAGGAAATAGTTAGAATTAGACCAGTGACTAATCCTGAAGGAAAAGAAGATTTAAAACGTAAATTGGGATGAGTTAGATGGTAAGGTAAGTTAAGATTGTGGAGTTAGGGAGTAAGATCAGAGAGGTGGATAATTACATGAGTTCCATGTAGGAAATAGTTAGAATTAGACCAGAGACAACTCCTGAAGAAAAGAAGATTTAAAACGTAAATTGGGATGAGTTAGATGGTAGAAGGTATGGCTTAAGTACCACTATTATGACGACTGCCGTTCGCAACCACCTGACGTAGAGGGATGTGAGATGGTTGTGAGCAATACATCACCTCTTGTGAAGTCGGGAGGGCAGTGCTAATATGACAGCGTGCTGTCTACATTCTTGCTAATTACATAATCACTGAGGATACAGTTTCCATAACCATTCAGTATGCCAACACATTACACAGTTAAAGATGATACAGCTTTAGTAAGAATTCAAACTCTCAACAGATCTTAAAAGATTCTCATTGTCATTAGGATACGTACGTATATAAACAGAGAAATAAAGAGAGGGAAAAAAGTATTAGAATATGATTTACTGTTTGCCGTTAATACTGCTGCCCGTTTACCGTTGATCCGGCTGCCTGAGTACCTATAGGGGTGTCGGTAGGTGCCTTCGACAAGATAAGTATATATACTTAAGCAAGAGTTATCGGCGAGCGAGACTGATGGCACGTCCCGGGCCAGAACTGCCTTGAAGACAGCGTATAAAGTTACGGACCGCCAGATCTCCGTCGTCGCCTCCCTCAGGAGACTTGTTAAAACTTTTGGCAGCGTCGACGATCCAGTGTCTCGCCTGTACAACGTCCTCGTCTTTGTTGTGGCGAGTACTGAGGCCGGCATGGGTGCGTGCGTGTTTGTGTATGTGTGTGTGTGTGTGTGTGTGTGTGTGTGTGTGTGTGTGTGTGTTTGCTAAGGGGTACGAGTTTGCGTATGTGATACGAGTTGGTGTGTATAGGGCAGAATGTTCTTGACCACAGCACACCTCGTGTGTTTGTTGTGTCGGTGATCTCCTAAGATACATATGTATATGTGTGTATGTGTATGTATTTCTATATACTTAAGCCTGTACCTGCCTCAATATGCCTATTCATACAGTATTATGTATGGTTGTGCGTGTGTGGCTGTATATATCATGGAAGCATATAGTTTTGTTCTCGTCTCTTTACTTTTCGGTCTGTCTGCTTATGATTACATTCTCTGAACAGTAACAGGTAGTAATCTTACCATCGAGTGGCCCTATCTCTTGAATTCTTTCCACTGTTAAGCACAATCCTAAGCTTTTATATACCATATGGCATATACCGTCTCTTAGCCAAGCTTTTTCATTCATTTATGATACTAAGAAAGAAATTCTTTACATCTCTTCGAAGATAGAAAAGCCTCTTGCTCGGTTCCTTGCTATGGCCTCGCGTTCCTTCAACTTAACAACTCATGTGAAAACTCATGAAAAAAAGAAAAAAGAATAAGGACACAATAGAATGAAGGGCGTCGCACGGCGAAACTTACGGGGCACACACACGCGCTTGTCCTAAGTAAAGAACGTATCTTATACAACAGCATCTGATTCCCTTTTCAACTTTGTAAAACAGCATCTGATTCCCTTTTCAACTTTGAGTCGGAGTCGACAAAACAGACGAGCAGAGAGCTCCTAAGAAGCAGAAGCGAAATGTCTACAAAACAAACGTAAAACAAAATAAACCATAAAATACGGACATGAGAGAGGAGACGGTGGGAGCAAATAAAACCCTGAATGAAAGAAGAGAAAACCTCTAGGATGAGATGGTTACGTTCACGGCGAATGAATTGGATCCTCAACGAAACGACACAGGAACGTTGTGATCTTGGAGGGGAGCGGGAGGATGGGGGGGAAAAACTGCCCCGAGAAGACCCTCGAACAAAAGAGGAAACTTTTGACCACAAGAGACTTCATGCAAGCAAGTATAACTCACCGGGCCATTGTGAGAGCTGAGACCAAGTGGAATTTCACAAGGCAGAGAGATTGGAGAAGTTACACAATACGGTGGCATCCGGGACTTCCTTTGTCAGGAACGAACCGACGCATTTGTTCCGCTGATCAGTCAAGTTGTTTATGGTCTCATGCCGCCGGGCGACAAAGGATTTAGAAGCAGTGGATAAAAGTGATACAAGAGAAGACCCATCTAGTAAGTGTATATATATATATATATATATATATATATATATATATATATATATATATATATATATATATATATATATATATATATATAGTGATACAAGAGAAGACTCATCTAGTAAGTGTATATATATATATATATATATATATATATATATATATATATATATATATATATATATATATATACGAATATAGTGCATAGAAACGCGCACCTTCATAGAACATACAACCTCCAACAGCCAGGATCGAACCCGGGACCCCTGTGCAAGAGGCGGGAATGTAACCGATAGGCTATGGCCATAGCCTATCGGTTTGTATGACATACACACACACACACACACACATATATATATATATATATATATATATATATATATATATATATATATATATATATATATATATATATAATTTCATATTTGATCGCTGATTTTCGTGTTGGCGAGGTAGCGCCAGGAACAGACGAAGAAAGGCTGCATTCGCTCACATCCATTCCCTAGCTGTCATGTGCAATGCACTGAAACCATTCTGAATACAGAAGTGAAAAGAAAAAGAAACGCAGACCAGAAAATGTCAAAAAGGAGATACAAAAGAGATGAAAAAAGAAACATTTTAGATGAAGGATATTGAACTAAAACACAAAAGGATTCAAACCTGCATGAGGCAGGTTCTGGACAAGTTTAAGCTGGTGCTGAGACTAATTAAGGGGAGACTTTCTAAACGAAGCCTGAGGAGTGATAAATAGACACACTGATTACGGAGATTAACTTTATGAAAACGCATTAAAAAGAATAACTTAGAAAATAACGGGATACATGCAAGTAACTATTACAGATGAGGATGTCAACGAAAGTGAATCAGAAGAGAGAATGAAGCTAGATGAAGTAAATGAAGGGGAAAAGAAAGTGAATTTGGGGGGATCAAAGACAAGGTCTTAAAACCTGACCAGAGGGACTTTTACAAGTGCTGACTCAGGGTCGGTCATGAGAATGGTTAAACTAGGGGTTCAGTCCGCTGAAGCTGCAAGTGTTGGTCCGAGTGGGAAAAGACTGGCCATACATCTGGTGTACTGTGTATGGATCCACAGGGAGTCGAAGAGATGTCGAACCATCATTGATTCACTGGCTTCGTTCACATCGCAGACTTGGTTATGTGTGGGGTCAGCTTAGACTGGTTTGGGTTCAGTGATTCATTGCTGATTCGTATTGGGGTTCACATTGTGTTAGATAACGACCAGTGTGTTTGACTCAGGTCAACTGTTGCCAACTGGTGTCACTACCTGAAGTCACTTGAATAATTCACTTCACTTCATTTTAGATCACTTGGGTCATCTAGGTAATTCGGTGGATCCAAATCAAGACCATCATGAAGCAGTACCACACACCAACAGCATCATACAGGAGACTGCAGAAGTCAAGAAATAACGCCATCTGGTATTCGATGATGAGAACCCAGTAGTGAAGTAACGCTGCTCTATCCGGGCATCCAGGATGAAGCTTATCTGAACGCAGAGAGGCTTTAGGCACAACTTTGAAACTTGTATTTGCAAGAATTCTGTACTACTGCAAAAATGCCCACCCTCAGTAATACAAAACTATGAACTTAATCGGGGCGTCTGAGGACAGTCAGTATAAGAAATTGCTTGCAAATGAAGACTGGAGCATGTTCAACGTCTAATTAAGTAGACTTTTCTACCCATGAGATAGACTAGGTCCTTACGTTAAGAGAGAGAGACATCAGATGCAAGGTTAGACTGGCTTTAGCTCAGCATCTACATAATGTCAACCAATATAGCCTGGTGCGGGGTCAAGTCCAGCTATCAATGCCTCATGAATGTAGAACGACGCTGTTTACATAGTTCTGGATATTGCATTTAAGATCAGAAGCCCAGGCAGGACGATCAAATACTATACTGCTTTTCGATGAAGCATTCTGTTTCGAGCCTTTGAGCAGCGCACGTTTAAAAGAGGCATGAATGTGAATATCCCATGCTTAAATTGGCTCATTTACATCTATTGATTCTCTTGCTATATACTATCTACCCTTCTGTATCCCTTACAAGGTCAAACTTCAGCAAAATACATGGAGTGGTCACAAAGATTAATGCCCCTAACGTGCCTTTTTCGTCTTTGGTCGTCGGTTGGATGATAATTTTGTGTCAGCTGTGATAACACGGATTAAGGAAACAAGATAAGATGTCTGTATGACATATGTGAAAGTAAAGTATGAAGTTTAAAGTCAGTTTTTGGTTCGAATGAGATAGAAATATGAGATCCTATGTGATGGAAGATGTAAGATGGTACCAAACATCACCTTGAGAGTCTTAAGACAGTCATAACGTATGTATTTCCCTGGACGGTTGTTGGCTTAAGGAAGAGATGACAATTTCTGGCTTTCGAGTCAGCAGTTAAATGGCTACTTTAAGTCCACGTAGAGCGGTTAATGATGGATAAAGGTAGCAATCACATCTAGGGTATAATCATAGCAATTGAAGCTAAGGATTCTAAGAAAGATTACCTTTGAAATTAATCAGAGATCAAAGTGGGATCACAAGGTATTCACTATGAAACTGATCGAGATTAACAGCGGATGCAAGAGAATATGAGCAGGGATTGGAATATCAATTTCCTGCAGATTAACGCGGCAGTAAAATGAATTTGATAGATATTCCAGTGTGAGAAAATGATTCCAAAAGGAAAAAGACATATTAGTTGTATTTGCTTATATATCGCCTTTCTGTTATGGATACTTGTTCTTTACTTGGGCAACTACAAAGATTATTTTCCCTTGATAGCACTTTAACCTCGCAATCTGAATCCACTCCTCTTCTGTCACTTCATCTCTTGGAATCTAACCTCATAAAGGCCTGACACTGTGCATCTATTTTTTCTTTAGGAGCCCTAACATTTTCTGGATTTATCCTCCTTGAGCTAAAATGTGTTCTAGAGTTATCCTTTTGCAGCAGACTCGTGTTCTGGGGCCACATTCCTTCAGCAGTCCGATTCTTTTGAACCATCCTCATGAAGCAGCCTCAAGCCATAAAAAGAGATCCTTCTACAGGAGTCTAACGCCCTGGGACTATTATTTCACACTGTCATACTATAGAACTACCTTTCACAACAGCATCGAGCTCCCAATAAAATCATAATCTACGGTTGTATCTCAAGAGTTTCACGCCAAGAATGCTCGCGACCTGGAACTCTTATGTACTAACGTACCAGCATCCTGCAAGAAGCCTTGTAACACTTCCATGGTAGATGCTTTGGAATCACATCGCCAGGAGCCTCACGCCCTAAGGCACCCCTGAATATGAACCATCACTCCCCAGTGTAAGTAGTTTGCAGAAGTTTCCTGTCTTGGAAGATAACTTGTAATCTATAACCTTCCAGTGCCACTGGTCGAGAGTTCCTCTGCATCAGCCTCTCGGCCAGGAAACATTCTTCGTCGCAACCTCACGCCCATTATCAACTCTCTGGAAGAAGGCCATTGCCTGGAATACTTCCCCAGCTGCATTACCACCACGGCGGAGAACCAGCGCATCTGACGCTCGAGAAGCATAAGAGACGACGAGTGTGTGACTCACTTCATTTGCGACGAGCGCTACGGGGGATTACATCTCTTTTGACACGTTTTTCTTTTAACAAGAAGAAATTTTGTCTATTAGTAGATAAGGTTCTGACGAAACTTATATACTTGAAACTTCACTGCTTTATGGTGTCATTTATATTTCTCTTCATTATCATTCATAGAAATGATATTGATTCTTATTCAACATGTCTTTGTATTGCGGTGTTTGATTTTGATACAAGCAATGGGTACTGAATACGTACATTTTCTTCCCCACCTTCGTTCTAAGGATTCGGAAGTGTTGCGATTGTCTATGAAGCAGATTCTCTCATTTCGAAACGTAAGACAAGCTCGATGCTCACAGTCTTTTAATATGACGACACTGTAATAGAAAATGAATTTTACCCGACAGGTAACGTCATCCGAGCATGACAGATGCCCCCTCTCCTCGTCCGTGTAGTTATTGTGACAAATGCTTTATTTCTGGCCATTTCTTCCCCTCCAACACACAACTGCTTCATGTCACGCCATTCTTCCTTCTCCCACACACCTCTTCGTTGTTTCTAAATATCTTCTCATATATCATTCACTACCTGATACTCTACATAGAGTCAGACACTTGACTTTGGTGTAAGCTTCTCATCATATAACGCTCTCATCTCCCCAGTCACCCAGTCATAATTATTAACTTCCTACCATATCCTGAAGTCATCTTCCCTAATCCTGCACTTAGCCAGAGGTAATAGCGAACTAATAAGGAATACGTGGTGTATCTGACAACCACATCGATGACCTACATATCCACTTCTAGTGTATGATGTCAAAGCGTCTGCGCAGTGTAGATTAGACACCAGATCTCAATAATCAAATTGCCACTAGTTCCCCAAGACTCCGCAGGAGTTTGAGAATGTTACATTTACTACTACGTCTATTTACCATTAACGCTCTAATGTACTTTTGAGGAGGGGTGTGAAACGCAGAGCTTCACCACAAAGCTTGAGTAAAGAAAACCCAGTTTACGAGAAATCCTGCTGGACAATGAGAACTCCGTGTATTGTAAAATTGAATCTTGTGAAAAAAACAGTGATTAACATTCACAGAAACTGGTTCATGGCTATCAAGACTTAGAATATTTCCTGTCATTTAATCAATTACCGTGACTTTAGGAGACTCTGTATCACACAAATGTTACTTCAGGAACTACCCAGTTCAAGTGTGAGAAATGAACACCACACCATCATCAGTGGTTCCTTCTTCAGCTCACTTAAACTAAGGAGGTTCAGGCACAGGCTCTTGGTAACTTTAGACAAGACTTGACATAAGTAGGTAAATTCCTGATAATTTCGCGGAATAAAACTTGGAGAGGAAGCAATGAAGAAAAAAATGACAGACTGATAAGTAGACAAAAAAGAATGGAAAAAAAAATTATCATTAAGGTAATCGTTCTGTTCAGGATAAACTTCCCATCGGATACAGGTTAAATCATACCCTCGAGTGAGGGGGTTTAAACAGCCTTTTGAAACAAGTGACTCGACTGTACAGACCTCTGCAGTCACACTGTAGAGAAAGTGGACCTCCGACTCGGCCCAATCAGTGAGATATACACTCCCGGTGTCTCCTCACGGCGGATCGAGTCTGTTGTATAACAGTGTCAGAGTTATGACCTGCAGTCGTAGATAGTACACATCCCCGGCGTTAATCCACTAACGTTACCGACTTCCGCTGGTATACTCCGCGTAGGTTCCAACCCCCTGGAACCTCAGAATCTGATGATCTCCACCCCCCAGGTTAACCTGTGTTCTGGCGAGTGTGGGATGTCACCTGCTGCGGGAAGTTATAATTAACCAATTAAGAACATCCGGCTCTCTGCTCTCCTGACTCTAGTCACAATGGAACCACCGAGCTAGAAGCATCTGAGCAGCCCCCTTTATGTTGGAAGCGGCGGAAACGAGCAGTAATCAGATCTTGCAGGGAGGGAGATCGTCTTTCACCTCAAGGAAGGGAGAAGGGTGTGTTCTCAAGTCCTGGAGGAGGTGATAGATACCACTGTTGTTTCCCCCCCCCGCTGAAAGGAAACATCGGACAGCAATTGCTCTAGGGAAGACAGAGGGTTGGAAAGTTAAAGCTGGTGAGATAGAGCGAAGTTGCCATTCATTTTGAAGAAATACAGGAGGACATGAGCAAGGGCTGGGATGGAATGGTCTTATTACTAAAGGAAATGTAGTTTTGACTAGATATCAGTTTCCAAGGATGGAGATGTCGCTCGTTCCAGTTGAAAACAGTTTGATATAAAACTTAAACACTTATAAGCACTGTATATAGAAACTCACTTATGCAGTTAGTGTTGTTATACTTCAAAGTCAACTAGATATATACACTTTTAGAAGTTCATTAGTGTCACTAATCAATGGTACACCAAGTATGACGAGTATAGATAACATTGGAACTTATTTAGAAAACCAAAAATAGAGTACATAGAGAAAACATCTGACAGTTACTAAAGCCTTGAGAGGTTCTGAATAAACGGGGAGAGACTGCACGTGAATCTTCCAGTACTTCAAAGGTCTTCGATGCCTCAAAAATGGAAGGCCTCACTTGATCCTCTAAAAGGACGTGTGACCCAAAGGACTGCAAGCTTTTATCCTGAGTACTAAGAGTGTGTAATAAGGCTTTAGTATTCCCTTGACACCCAAGCACACTCATGCCTCTGGGCCTAGCGCTCTCGCCCATAGGCATCATTAGAAAAAATACATATATTATGGAAATTCACAGCGTTTAAGATCACCCCTTTACCCTTGCATTATCTGGGACCGAATGTTTGATGAAGGTGGGGTTGTCAGCAGTGCAACTTTAGGTATACTTTCGTGCAGTATTTTACTGCTCGACATATCTTTTCGTGAGTTTCATGATGTGACGGCCTTATCACGTTCGTGTGTATGTAACCTCTTGTAATGAAGGATCTAATGAAACTCACATTGTAGAGGTTAGGACATTCACTGGCCGCCTTCAAGCACCTACCTGTCAACATGATTAGCGCCTTCAGAGGTCATTCCTCTATCTCCCTTTCTAGGGTTCACCCTTCCATCTCCCTCTCCCTTAGTACCCTACTTCTCTCTCTCTCTTACTATTTTCTTTCTCTCCTTTCCTGAATTTTCTGCTTAACTCCTATCTTTTTTTTTTTCCACGATTTTCTTGCTCTTTTGGTAAGCAGCCTCATAATAATACGCCTTTGCAAAGAGGCGTCCTTTATGAGACTGTGCCCAACTGCAGGGGAGGGAAAGCAACATCTGGGGACCAGGGATCAGACGAGGACTCAGAGACGTCGGCATTATGATCAGTCCAGACTCACCATTAGCAGGATCTACCTGTAGCCCTACGATGGGTCTCCAGTAATGAACCCTGCACCTCTCTCGACACCTGAACAAGATTATGTGATCCCAATCTATTTGCCCTAGAGCTAGCAATTGACCCAAGCGTTGAGTAATCACCTTGCCAAGTGAAAGGCTCAGGGTTAATAAGCCATCACGTGTGAGGCCCGAACCTGTTTGGGCTCGACCATATGAGTGCCAGAGATACGTACGTCGTCCTGTTGACGTATATGGGGATGTGTGAGTCCATCAGTTATCGAAATTAGAGCATAAACGATTAATATATATATCTTTATTGGTCTCTGACGACCTGATTCAGCTTTGGAGAGTGGCTCAAGCGAAAGTAAAGAAGAGGGGTGGCACTTCTATTGAAGGAGCTGTGGGAAGGTGTGAAGAGCTGTAAGGAGCTGAACCCCAGACTGATGTAGGGGAAATGAAAGCACAGAGGGTTGGGTGATTGCCAGTCCTTATATGCTCCTGGTGGTGAGAGGAGCAAGGAGGAGAAGCAAGTGTTTCAGGAGCTGACTGAGTTTACTAAGACTGAAACAGAGGAGGGAAGGACTAGATGCATAGTCATCAAAAGTAAAGTTAGGGGAAATGTAGGTGAAGAGAGGAGAGATTTTGTCCTCAGACAGGAGGATAGGAGACTGAACTATAGACGTTGTTAAAAATGTGAACGCAAGTGGGAGTTTGTTGTTCAGGAGGAGGAGGAGGCTATGGTCAAGGAGGGGGGGAAAAGTGACGCAGGTGTTGAAGTTGGGGGAAGAATATTCTGCCTCTTTGCAGAGGCACTGTACATCAGTGCAACTTTTTAAAGAGGTCTTGAAGACCTAAGTCTGTAGCGACGTTACCGAAGGACAATCTATATACTCTTTACAGTGATTAAGTTCGTAGAATATCCGGTGGTTAAGTCTGAGGCAGTATCAGAGAGAGAGAGAGAGAGAGAGAGAGAGAGAGAGAGAGAGAGAGAGAGAGAGAGAGAGAGAGAGAGAGAGAGAGAGAGAGAGAGAGGAGGGGGGTATCACTTTTCCACTTTTCTACCCTTACAAAACTTCTTATGGTTCAGCACAGAGAAAAGTTCCGATATGTGGAATCAACACAAACGTAATAAGTGTACTGGATCTCAATTCCCATGCAAGATGGCACGTAAGAAAATAAACAACTGAAGCCTTTAAAAGGACGCTTTAAGTGGTGGTGAATTCTATTGTATTCATCGTTTCCTTTCTCTATCGTTTTGCCTCTTTCGTCATGACAAGACCTGCTCAACCCGCTTGTCCAAGAGGGTGACAGAAAAAAACAAAGACGTGGTCTAGGAACGAAGCCTTAAGGTCAAGAAGAACAAAGGAATGGCTTGGAGGTACATACTAAGCTAGAGAACAAATAGGACTTCCAGGACTACAAATAAGCTAAGTTCAAACAGTCTGCAGCTGGGATGAAGGACATCAAGCAAAACAGAGTGGAAAATGTTTCTTGGGAATATAACAGCAAACAAGGGTTGGCTAGGCTGTGCGCTGTGGGGTACAATAGTCAAACGCGCAACGCTGAAGACAAAGGAATGACTCAGGAAGTCTCCAGGGTTTTTATCTTGACTCACACCTCTCAGAGTGCGGGGACCACTGCCCTCGCCCATATACATGCACTACTCCAGACTCAGCAATCCAGGAATATTCGAAAGGGTCTCAGGAAACGAGTTAGGCAATTATCATTTAAGAAAAGGCTTGATAACACAATCATCCAGCGAGGTTGACAACAAAAAGTGCTAAAATACCGACAATCCCTGTATTGGTAAAGCGTGAAGCTAAGAAACGAATTTTCAAAAGAATGTACAGAGACTCACAGAGGATACAAGTCGGCCATTACATTGCGCTCGTATTTCCCTCAGAGGGGATGATATACACGGCCATCACAGGGAAGTCGCTGAAATCATTTCTCCAAGGTACATGTCCACATCTATACCCAGTCTGAAGTGTGGTGCCTTCGCTGCATGTAATAATGAGAGAGTCTCCCTATATTAGAAAAAAAAGAAAATCCAATTCAGTAGAACTGAGCATTTTTCAATGATTCGAATGACTTCGAATCCTGCAAGAAAAGCTCAGGAGAACCTTACACTCGTTAAAGATAACTAGATGATTGAAGTACATAGAACTGTTTAACCTCATAAACATTTTCCAAAGAACCAAGGTGGAGCAGAGGGTCGGAGGAGAGAAGGCGAGTAAAGGAGGCCCGATAACACGACCCAGAATTAGCGACGAGTCTCCTATATTGTTCCTGAAGAAGCTGATAACGCGGCTTCCCCCACTCTGCACGTCGAAGCAAGCCGAGGAGTGGAGTGGGAAGGGAGGCTCTGGGAGATGAGAGACGGCGTTTCTTGGAACTAGATGTAAAACGTCGTGAGGATAACGAGAAGGTCTGGAATCCAGAGGGAAATGAGAGGCGGAGGAAGGTGTTCGCTCGCTCTATAAGGGAGAAATAGGAGGTTCTGTGATCCTGTTTTGGTTAAGTAGGGTATCGTGTGGAAAACACTGCCTTTCCACGGATGAATATTCCGGTTCTGATTGCGCGAGTCGCTATCATATATACTTGTTGATGTGTATGATTCTAAATCGAGTATTATCTGGTTAATCTGATTCCCCAGTGAATCGTTTCAGCAAACATCATGATCGGGACACGTTAGTGACTGAATCACAAATCAATTTAATATTTTAATACTCAAACATTTGCATATTTCATAATCATTATTGGGGAGGCTGGCTGAAAGCTGTTCATTTGATAACAATAATAACATCAAAAATAAATAGATAAAAATTGATGGTTCGTACCTAATTATTCCGTTTATTTACTGTTCCCATTTACTATTCATTCTATTTTTTTTTCATATAACTTTGTATGAAGTGACTGGCGGATGTTATTCACCAATGTGTATCCAATTATACGTACATATATGTATATCTATATAATATCTATCTATATATATGATTGTGTATGCATACCTGTATGTATATAGGGAAGTGATAGTGTGTTTGGCATTGATCTCTCAAACCACCTCCTACCAAAGCTGCTGGTCAGAGAAAAACGTAAAGAATCAACTATAAAGACAGAAGAAAACCGAACTTATATACCGGCAAAAGGCCTTGAGGGAGAAAAATCAAAACCAGGTAAAGGAAAAAAAACACTTTCCACGTGAAGAGAGACAGTACTACTATCCAGCTTTTGCTATGCACATGGTAGATAGATAGATAGATAAATAGATAGATAGACAGATAAGTAGATAGATAAATAGACTGATTGTTTAATCAGAAATGGCATCGTTTACTTTCCCGGTATGCTTATGGTCGAACCAATTTCTATCCTTAGCAATTTCTCCAATCAAGTCACTCCTTCTCCAGATGTTCCTAACTTTTGACCGTCTTCTCTTATCCAGCGATTTCTTGCTCCAAATTGATCTCGTTTCGGCTGCTCGTAACGAAACGCACAGGGAAAAAAAAAAAATGTAACGTGCTTCAACTTCCCTGGGTCAGAAATTCTGTAAAGATCAAGTTCATAAGACTTCAAACCCTGGCCTCCTCAATCGATACCCTCTCTCACGCCCCTTACCTGGAATTTTGTCCCTCTCGCTCTCACCGTTCCTAATTAGGTAATTAGTATTGCCTCAGCGACCTCTGCGACCACTTGACTCTCTCTCTCTCTCTCTCTCTCTCTCTCTCTCTCTCTCTCTCTCTCTCTCTCTCTCTCTCTCTCTCTCTCTCTCTATCTATCTATCTCTAAGGTACCAGGCACCAGGACCACTCTGCTCATATTCTCAACTGTGGGCGTAACCCTATAAACGAAACGATAGAGATGCACCGAAATCTATGCATTTTCAGTCTCCGAGACTGTTTAGAAGGTTGAATCTTTGAGTGTTAAATGCTTTATCATGTGGATGCTTGGAGTCCAATCACTATAAAGTCCTACGGTGTATTGGATCTGAGAGGCGTCTGCAATTACTCCCTTCAGAAGAATTTCAATCCATTATTGACGTACAAACGAAGTGTGGGAGGGGAGAAAGATCCTGAAAGATTCACCTGTATGTATTGACTACAATTTGTTTCAGGAAAAAGAATATATATATATATATATATATATATATATATATATATATATATATATATATATATATATATATATATATATATATATATATAGATAGATAGATAGATAGATAGATAGATATATTTATGTGTGTGTGTGTGTGTGTGTGTTTGTTGCCAACGACCAAAAGGAATGCTTTCAGTTCACGGGCAATACGTCGTGAGACGATTAATTTACATAGTCGTCAGAGGAGGTTGCTGAAGTTTGAAAATGTAAAAAAGAAAATGTTTGTTTTTACGAAACTAAACAGTTCCATGGAAAGTGGAGCGAGTAATTTTGTCGGAGTGTATTTTAGGAATTCGAAAAAATAGTTCTCGATATCAATTAATATAAACTCATCTATATAAAGATTAACTTAATCCCCTCAAAACCCCACCTATCCATTTCCACAATTTGTGTTTTACATCTGGGTCATACCAATGTTTTTTTTTTCTTTCCTTAAAAAAAAAAAAAGGTTTTAAAACGACAGACACAAACTCCTATATTTCCCAAACTATACCGACTGACTTATACGTTTATATCATCAACGAGTCATGACGATATTTACTTACGTCAATCAAAGCGGTATCACTCACTCATATCCGTATTCACTTTAGGAATTCCGTTCACTCTTACATTCATTGTAGCTTTCCTTTGATATCTCCGTCTGGCATACTATCACCACCGAAGCAATGAATAGGCCCATTCAAATCTAATCACCCAGCGTAAGCTCAAATGATTCATAATAATTCATTCTATACCACAGTTTTACTATGCTATTTTTTTTTCTTTTCGTTTCTACCACCAACGCTTCTCGCATGGCCACTCCCGCAAAGTTAATTTCATATGAAACAGAGACCTGGTAATTCGTCAGTCTCTACCGAACACACGAAAGATCCTAGTGGCATACAGGTCAATTACTGTTTAGGGAAATGCTTCAGTTCATGCCAAACAGCTGTATGCTTACCGTTTGAACTGTATTTATTCATCCATTACATTACCGTGTCTTTAAACATCCCTCCAAACGAGTTTTTGCAATGTTTACAACACATATATAACTCTTAAACGGTGCCTCACACACACACACACACACACACACACACACACACACACACACACACACACATAAAAAAAAAAAGGAAACTCACACGAGTTATGTAAAAACGAGATGTTTTGTGGAACTTCTCGTGCCATGATGTTTTCATCGGTTTTCGATGTGTATAGAAATGTGACGACATTCTCGGCGCACGCAAACGTGGAGTGAAAATACCGTTCTTGTGTAAAACAATGATTGTATTTTTCGAAGGACAGCCAGCGTGAAGAAATCACAGAATATATATATATATATATATATATATATATATATATATATATATATATATATATATATATATATATATATATATATATATATATATATATATATATATATATATGATGATCACATTCGTCTGTGATGATAGTATGAAGGTGAAATCGCACTTCAGTAGGAGTTCATACAATTTTAATTAACATGTAATTTTTCTATACATGAGGCACGACATGTTTCGTGGAGACAATCCACCTCATCAGGTGCCAGTACTTAACAAAGTTATTTAAATCCCAACATCACACTTGAGTCCCGCCGTCCAGCACCAATCTGTACAGACCAACCACTGTCCACTTTGTCTAGCAGTAACCGTTGTAAGGGAGAGTGATTAAGGTGGGTCACGTGGCGGGGGTTGATCTGGATAGCTGGGTATCTTGAACAAACTCTTTCATATTTTTGTGTTTTGTTAATTCTCTCATAATGATTTGGTTAATGCTAGGATGGGCTTTAAAATTCCCTCGGGACAAATTAAAGTTCTTAGCATTAGCAATTAATATAGATTCAATGACGTTACTTGTGGCATAATCAGCAGAGGGGTATAGAATAACGGGATTTTCAAGATCTATGGGGTGATCATTTTCATGACAATGTTTAGCGATCGCATTTTTGTGGTCATCCCTGCGTACTGCATGACAGTGCCAATAACACCTCTCCGTTACAGTTTTTCCGGTCTGGCATATGTGAATATCTTTACATGCCCTGCATTTGACGGCGTAAACACTCCCAATTGTTGCGTAATTTAGCCCACTATTTGCTAATGTCTTACTAGTGGTATTATTGTACAGGATAGCAACTTTACAAGCAATGTTTTTTTTCGAACATGTCTTACATTAGCTAAGTTGGGAGAATAGAGCGACACTAAACATTCATTCAGCTTTATCCTTATCTGTCACACTTTTGTTACAAGAAGCGTAAAATGTCTTCCTAGCTTTCCAGTAAGCTGTTTACTAACCAGTCATATCATCCCAGTCAGTGGAATCAGATATGGTTATTTAGAATGTGGCCAATATCTGAAACCAGTCACCTAAGATTAAGGGGCTGGGATGTTTTCTCTTTCCGTCTCTCTATTTGTCATTTCTTCATATTTACCTCCATGTCTGACACTGTCTCTCTCCTTCGGTACATTCACCTACTCTCTCACCCGGTCTTCTCTAATCGCTCCGGCATCTACCACAAGTTCCATTACCGTGTCTTCCTCTTCTTTCCCCACCTGTAGATAACCACTGCAGAACCTCCCCCCAACAAAGAGAACAAAACATTGCACAATTTACCCGTATAAGCGAGGGTGGGGGAACGAGGCAAGAGCGTGTGCCCTGGTATTAATTATTCGTGAAGGGGGAGAGAGAGAGAGAGAGAGAGAGAGAGAGAGAGAGAGAGAGAGAGAGAGAGAGAGAGAGAGAGAGAGAGAGAGAGAGAGAGAGAGAATGTGTGTGAAGGGAGGAGAGGAAAGAAATAGAAGCTGATGATCAGTCATACTTCGATAATGATTATTGAAAAGGATTTGGGTGTTTTCTCACCCCACGTTCCCAACCATAATAGGATGGTAGTGATAATGACTAATGATAATTTTGTGGACGATGTGTCTCAACGTCAGTGGTGACTGGTGGCGCCCAGGTGGTCATATGATCACTGGCTAATAGAATGGGTGAGGGGAAATGTGAATCACGATGACCCGTCGCACACACACACACACACACACACACGGACACACTCGACCGAGATTACGGCACAGAACCAGAGAAACTGGTGGGTCTCGATACCAGCAAATGACTTCATCGTACAACGTGTAAGCCCTTTGTAAAGGGGACTGTGTACCAGGGACTTAAATGGATGGACACATGAGTTGTGAGTGAATGACATCTGGAGGGCCAGAGTCACTTGAAGGCTGGTTGGCAGGCATTAAGAGAGAGAGAGAGAGAGAGAGAGAGAGAGAGAGAGAGAGAGAGAGAGAGAGAGAGAGAGAGAGAGAGAGAGAGAGAGAGAGATTCAGAATCTATAACACTTGGGATGCAGGAAAGGGTGTGAGAGAGAGAAAAAGTATCGACATAGACATGAGATCAGAACATGAGATCAGATTCCGGTTGAGAATCACTGATGATTAATTATATGAAGGATTCAAAATACATTCCTTAGAGTTAATTATGACGGTAGGAAAGGAATTAGATGCTCAGAGTGGTTAATATTCTTCATAAAAATCCTCAAAGAATAAAGAACTTGCCAGGGTGAAGGACAGCGATAACAAGACTTATCATGTCGGTAAATGTAATAGAACGAGAAACCCTTTACTGATCGAGTAAATTTTCATCGCGTTTATTTGATTAAAACCTTTAGCATTCACAAGGATTATCCCAGATGATTTAAGTGTTTTAGCACACAATATTCCTTCGTTTTACATATATGCGTGTACATTTTTCTTAGGCATTCGCCATTTCCCGAGTAAAAGGAGAAAAGGATGAAATAAGGGATGAGAGATCGTTTGAGTAAGAGGGGATGAGGGAGATGGAGTCTACAGCATAGAGGGAGCTGATTAAGCGTGTTGTCCAGGTAGGTTGCTCGGCTACGATCACTGGGGCGGAAGGTGTTCCAAACTCGAGCTTTAGCGGGAGAGAGAGAGAGAGAGAGAGAGAGAGAGAGAGAGAGAGAGAGAGAGAGAGAGAGAGAGAGAGAGAGAGAGAGAGAGAGAGAGAGAGAGATGGTTGGGGCGGGTGGGAATATGACGGAATCAGTGAGAATATGCTGAAGAGATTTACTTTTCTCTATGAGTTCAGCAGAGATGGACTGATGTAAAGGAAAATCCCCACAGGTGAAAGTCAGTAGACAGCATCATTCAGCATCTTTCAGAATATTACCGTATGTGTCTTGCTTCAGAAGTATTTAGATACCTTTAGTATGGCACGAAGATGAGGCTTATTACGTACATGTAACTGTTCTTCACAATTTTGATGCATGAGTCACGGAAGCTATTCTCTGAGGTATTGAAACGAGGACGGGAGACGGGACCACGTCTTGGCAACGGGGAGAATCCGTAAGGCACAACCACTTGGCTTTACCGATGATGAGGATCCAAGACGGAGAAACATTAAGGAAGAAAAAAACATTACCGTCACCCTCATTCTCCATGACCCTCGCTCGATATATAAACTCGCTAGTCTGGTGGGTCGAGAAGACTGCAGGAAAAAAGACATAAGAGTTTTACGTCAAGAAAAATTGACCAACCAAAAACATTCCTCTGTGTACGAAGTTCCTGCCATCTAAGAACATACTTGCTATCCTTTGGATGACCTTTTTCTTTGATCTGTTGCATTTCACTTTTTCCTGAAGGATTTCTTTATATCAAATTCAAGATGGAATGGGGAAAAGGAAGGCAAGATGCCCTTTCTTGATGTACTGACAAATAGGAAGTCTGATCATTTGTCCTTCAAAATCTACAGGAAGCCTACCAACTCTGAGAGCTATATCAATTATTTCTAAGTACATGATTCTCCTATAAGAATGTCTGTCGTTGTGTCTGTGTCTACAGACGGATATGTGATCAGATAGGCCTGGTAGACGAAGGTAGTCATATAATATGTATCTTTAAGCAGTTATATTATCCAAACAGGTTTGTGAATATAGCTTACTGGAAGGCTAGGAAGACATTATATGGTTCTTGTAACAAAAATGTGACAAATGAGGATAAGTCTAAATGTTTAGTGTTGCCCTATTCTCTCAACTTAACTAATCTAAGACATATTCTGAAAAACAGTACTTGTAATGTTGCTTTCCTGTACAATAACACCATCAGTAAGACCTTGATAATAGCAGGCCAAATCATGCAACAATTGGGAGCGTTTACGACGTCAAATGCAAGGCACGTAAAGATATTCATATAGGCCAGACAGGAAAAACTGTAACGGAGAGGTGTTATTGGCACCGTCATGCAGTACGCAAGGGATGACCACAAAAATGCGATCGCTAAACATTGTCATGAAAATGATCACCCCATAGATCTTGAAAATCCCGTTATTCTATACCCCTCTGCTGATTATGCCACACACAACGTCATTGAATCTGTCTTAATTGCTAATACTAAGAACTTTAATTTGTCCCCAGGCAATTTGAAAGCCCATCCTAGCATTAACCAAATCATTATGAGGAAATTGACAAAACATGAAAAGAAAAAATGTTGTTCAAGACACACCCAGCTACCAGGTCAACCCCCTCCACGTGACCCCCCTTAATCACTCTCCCTTACAACGGTTACTGCCAGACAAAGCGGACAGTGGTTGGTCTGTACTGATTGGTGCTGGACGGCGGGACTCAAGTGTGATGTTGGGATTTAGATAACTTTGTTAAGTACTGGCACTTGATGAGGTGGATTGTCTCCACGAAACATGTAGTGCCACATGTATAGAAAAATATTACTTGTTAGATCGAATTGTATGAACTACTGAAGTGCTATTTTACCTCCATGATTATCATCACGGACTCGTGTAATCATCATATATAATGTATATATATATATATATATATATATATATATATATATATATATATATATATATATATATATATATATATATATATATATATATATATATATATATTAGCGAGGTAGCTTTAAGAACAAAGGACTGATCAGTAGAGGGAATATCCTCACTTGGCCCCCTTCTCTGTTCCATCTTTTGGAAGATGTAAAAGGGAGGGGAGAATTTCCAGCCCTCCTCTTTTAGTCGCCTTTTACGACACGCTGGGAATACACCACCAACAATGAAAACGCCTCTTGATTTCCATACCAGTAATGATAATACAGCGAGTCAGGTAGCTAGATATATCTCGTTACTATCGCATTCATAGATCCCAATATG
>NC_092251.1:10365000-10455000 GCF_036320965.1 Panulirus ornatus
ATTACTACCTATTCTTAATTACCTATTTCCCGTTGAGTTCGAACAGCGCCGAGGCCTCCTTTCACATTACATTAAGTCGGATTGTATCATACCAAACTTCTACCAAACTAACTTTGAAGTTTGTCCAGGCCATCCTGTTGCTGACATGCCATCATCTTTACTCTCTCCTTCTCTCGTGATCTTGACATCATTCGCAAAACATTTTCAGATACAAGGCGAGTCCATTAGGCAAGGTAATTACGTTTAACAAGAATAGAAGTGGGGACAAGGCCAAGCCTTGCGGCACCCAGCTGGTGAATCGAGCGCAGATCTTTCAGTACGGTAATCTTTTGTCCATTTAAAAACTGTAGCCTTTATTCCTGCTCGTAGATCTTGCTCCTTGATCAGCCCTCAATGTGGTCAACGTCAAACGCTTTCTGGAAGTCCATAAAAACCCAATTTGTATAAGTTTTGTATGGGTGTGTATGTTTTTTGTATGTGTGCAAGTGTGAGTCCATGATATACTGAACGAACACACGATTGGAAGATATAATCAGGGGATGAAAACAAAGTTTCTCTAAGACTCTTTCACTCACTGAATAGACCACAACGACACTGTAACCTCACAACCGCACACTACCTCTGTGTCTTCCTGCCGTTGCCTCTCTCTCTCTCTCTCTCTCTCTCTCTCTCTCTCTCTCTCTCTCTCTCTCTCTCTCTCTCTCTCTCTCTCTCTCTCTTGATTACGGACTCCATGTCTCTCCTCCATCCTTCACGTAGGTTCAGTAGCTCGTATGAATGTGTAAAGAAAAACAATTCGATACTTTACTGGTTCGTATGAGTACAAATGATAATTTATCACGTTAACGGTTCGTATGAGTAGGTGAAAATGATAGTTCGGAATGTAACTGATTTGTATGACTGAGTGAATGAAAAATATACTCGGTGAGTAACTGGCTGGTGAGGTACTAATTTCAGATATCAAATTTGAGTATACGTCATCTCGTTTAAGTTGGTTGGTCGAACTGCTGCTGCCTGTTTCATTAGACACGGCTTAAGGTAAGCCCTTCCTGCTTCTAGTGATGAAGCGTGTTGCAACTTAAAGCCAGAGAGATTACCGTGTCGAGAATATTTGCTCCCACATACCTAGTAGCCGAGTTAGAGAGTTCCTGTTGAGAGCGTAACAGTGAAAACCTTGCTACTACATCTGTTTGGTTAGAGTACAGCTGGAGTAAATACAGGTGTGGCTTATGAATTAAGATTTTCAGAGTAAAGCTCACGATAAAATGATAAAGGCAGCAGGTATGAAAATATATATATATATATATATATATATATATATATATATATATATATATATATATGTGTGTGTGTGTACGTATGTATATGTGCGTGTATGGGCGTTTATGTATATATATATATATATGTATGTGTGTGTATGAGTGGTTGGGCCATTCTTCGTCTGTTTCCTTGTGCTACCTCGCTGACGCGGGAAACAGCGATCAAGTATAACAAAAAAGATAATATATATATATATATATATATATATATATATATATATATATATACACGTGTGTGTGTGTGTGTGTGTGTTGATAATTATAATTCATCTTCGTTCGGAACAAAGCATTTAACATTATGAGGGTAAGTTATCTATTGCAATAACCGTATGTTTTCTGTTTCCTTCGTTTCGTTCGGGAGGATGAGGGAGAGAAGGAATGGAACGAACAATACATACAGACAGATGAGAGAATGTCGAGTGATCACATACGTAAGTACACACACAGAAATGTCGTACCTTCCTGGTACTATATACGTTATGGTGCTGTAGCTTCCTGTTCATATCATTTTCTCATATTTTCTCCATTAGATTTTCCTCATCTCTCACACCTCATACTGAGTCGTTGGACGTTATCTCCTGTACTTACATACGAGAATTTATTTTCCTTTTCCCTTTTCTTAAACAAAATTGTTCACTATACATACTTTTCAAGTTAAGCTTCTAGAGAAAAATAAAAGAAGCCAAAGTAATTCAATAAAAGTGCCTCTCACTTCAAAAAAAAAAAAGCGCATCGGAAAAATATTCATAAAAACGCTCGCAATTTTTGGGTCGTACATGACGACAATCAGGGTAACAAGTCGTGGCTGCGTTTTACCAGGAATTTTAAACGTTGGCGTTTCTTCTTTAAATCCCGATTTCATAATTCTTCGTAGACTTTCTTAATCTTTTTTCTGCTATGGCATATAAGAAATCTAGTAAAATTGATGGAGTTTTAAAGAATTTCAAATCGTGATATGACTTCTCCCTTTGTTTCAGGAACATTTTCTTTATCATTTTCTTATTCAAATGAATTTTGTGGCAGTCGTAAATGAATACATAGATATTACACAGAAGTTTCAGAAACATATACAGTTAAAAAGATAAGCAAAAATCAGTCAACTTCAGCAAGTTTCACGCACTTCATATATTTAGCTTCATGTCCCACACGTTTCCTCATCTTCATCAGTCATGATCCTTAATTTTAACACTACCCAAAAGCCTCCTCACCACCCTCTTTAACCATTTCCTCCTGATCATTCCCCACGAGTTTTCTGACCACGACCATCCACTAAAATCAACCTAATCACACCCCCACAAGGCCTCTTGACCAACCATGTCCACCAGAATTTCTACCAAACACGCTCCACCACGTCAACCAAGATCCTCCCTCACCCTTCTCTACAAGCCTTACACTGTACTACCCACGTCGACCAAAGTTCTCCTGAGCAGTTTTTCTCCACCTACGTCCACCACGATCCACATGACCAAAACTCCACAAATCTCCTCACCACCCTCATCCGCTCTCCCTGCACGTATCTTCGCCACTCACATCCACCAGGATCCTCCTAAACTCTCCTTGCAACTCTCCTCACCACCCACGTCCACCAGGATCCTCCTAAACTCTCCTTGCAACTCTCCTCACCACCCACGTCCACCAGGATCTTCCTAAACTCTCCTTGCAACTCTCCTCACCACCCACTTCCACCAGGATCCTCCTGAGCACTCTCCCTAAGTCTCTCAACTTCTCTGGACTGAGAGCAAGCTTGGGCCACACCATCTGCTGCTCAGGTTAATAAGCTTACCTTGTTATAGAGAGAAAATTATCTGACAGAAGAATTTCCTCCAAGGTCCACGAAGCTTACAAGGAGGAAATTGGCTTGGGAGTTGAATCCCCCTTCTTCTCCCTCCTCCCACCCCCTACTTCTTTCACTCCTTTATCCTCATCTCTCAGTTGTCTTCTTTCTCTTCCTTCCCCCTTCGGTCGCATCCTTCTTCCATCACTGTCCTTTCTCTTCTTCTTCTTCTTGCTCCTCATTCCCATCGCTTCCCCAGACGAATTCTTGGACGTAGATTCCTGATACGCGACTTCCTCCAAAATACCAATCGTCCAGGGATATAACCCAGGAAGGCAAACACACGAGTAACGATTTACTGTTACTGTTACTGTAGTAACTTCCTCTGACAATCTGAAGTTATAACGGAATTATACGTGCGTGGATCAAGGGTCAGACTTTGATTTTTGGTGACATATCTCAGAAATTTCACATCATCTACTGCTTGCTTCCTCGTTCTGTCAGAATTAATATCTTCCATGAAGCTAAATGATATATGCACCACTCCAAATGTGATCCACCATGAAATTACTTATAAATTCACAGAATAGTGAACACGTAATGTATATTCTCTTGTTTCCTGATACCCTGTAAGAGCATCTCAGTAAGGCCGTTCGCTGATACTGGTCTTGCACCAGCCTAGTCCCGAGCCTCAGGTGATCTGTTACATTAAAGACGGGTTGACTCAGCCAATGAAGCCAGTCAAGGAGCATTCTGAACTCTCCAACTTCTCCCTCCTTGACGAACGAAAACAAAGCGTAGCTCCTCTCTCTCTCTCTCTCTCTCTCTCTCTCTCTCTCTCTCTCTCTCTCTCTCTCTCTCTCTCTCTCTCTCTCTCTCTCTCTCTCTCTCTCTCTGAGTGATCTCGTGCGAAACCTCTTCCTTCCTTCGAGAGTCGATCATTAACGTTTGATAAAAACGTATTCAGTTCTGCATACATTTGTACATACGGGTACACCTACCCCAGTTCTCTCAGCAATACATCATTCTATCATCAGATCCCATTTGTGAGTGCAACAATAATCAGTGATGATGGTCATTGTCTTTCTAATGTTCTTTTATTCTGTCATTGGTGATACTGGAAAGACATTGAGCGGTTCTTTCTCCTTGACGAAATATCTGAGACAACAGCACCTCCTCTCCCGTGCTGTCTACCTAAACTGTAAAGCAGGACTGCAATTTTGGAAGATTTGTGTGGCATGTTCTTGTGATGGCTATCCAAGAACCCATCAGTCAATGCCTTGGCAAGAGCTTCCTTCACAAGAAAGCAAACGCAAGTCGTCGAAAAAAAATCTGGCCCAGCTAATTCCTCTTAGTTCAGTCAAACGGAGCAAAAGCAACAAGTAACAAACAAGATTTTCCATCTGGTAAAATAGAATAAGGTGAGACAAGCTCTTCATAAATGCCAGTGGTAGTTGTATGGGTGTCTGTCGTATGGCAGAAAAACATAGGACTTAATAAGACCTTTAAAGCTATAAGAAAGATTGATGCAATATGTATACATCTCTCTTAGATGACGATAATGCAGTGGATTAGATTTTGGATCGGGCCCTTGATATAAAAAGGTGGATTCGACTGGATTATTCGGGGAATATAAAAATGCTAGAAAATAACGACAGTTCTCTGCGCCTAGGAATTCACACTAGACATTGACTGATTTGTGTTTGCTGTTTAGTAATAGACAAAATCAGTTAGCGGACAATTTCACTGGGGGACTTGTGTTGAAAAACAAGATCTTTGGCGAGAAGTGAATCATCACTCAAGTGATCTTGACGGCTTTATGATGCTGCTGGAGAGCTTCCTGGAGGAGCTCAGGAGGAGGATAAGAAAGTGGGAAGGTGATGAGGAGGAGTGAGGTCAAGTGGTGACTTTGGAGCGAAGTAAAAGAAATGTTGAATGGAGAGGCGAACTGACGAACGAGGGAAAAATAGATGCGTTTTGAAAAAAAAAAAAAATGGACTGAGAAACGAAAGGAGTTGGAAAGGGGTGAGAGAAGGAGGGAAAGAAAGACAGAGGGGAATCGATGGGATTAAAGGAGATAGGTCAAGTGTCGAGAAGAGGAGAGAAAATTGAGAAATATTGGGGAAGAATGTCGATAAGTGCTTCAAGGCATGGTAGGAGGCGTGCAGTACCAATAGGGGGAAGATGACTATGTCAGGTTCTGTAAGGAGAGGGTACTGACGAGGAAATAGGAAATAGGAAAGCCTGGTAAGAGGAGGGGAAACAGGAGTATCCTGAAGGATGAATGGAGGTAGGGAGGTGATGAAGGGAAAGTAGATGTGTCATAAGAGATCACAACAATGGTCAGGTAATGGCAGGTACATAGACAGTTTTGGTTTCATACTAACTTTCGTGTCAGAGTGAATGCTGATGGTGTATCTGCTTCTTGATATTCAAAATGAAGTTGAGAATTATACGGATTCGATGCTGTTTGTTGGGGGCTCTGGCAAAAAAAAAAAAAAAGAAAAAAAGTTAAAAGCTGTCGACAGTTGGATATGGGAAGGGAGTTTAGTGGTTGTAGCTTAACGATGATGACCTTAAATGACCCCGAGCAGTTAAGAGATCTAATGCCCGAGCAAGCAACCAACCATCCAACCTGTGCAGTACTCTTAACCACAATGCCTCTCTCCCTATCACGTCCTTCCCTACTTCCTTCCTTCCTTCCTTCCTTCCTTCCTTCCTTCACCCTTCATAAAACTTTGTCGTTAATCTTCATTCCTTGCTCTCGTTCCTCATCCCATATCGTCCCCTCCCTCTCTACGAACTCCGCTTCTCAACTTCTTCCCTCACTCTCCATTGTCCCCCTTCCAATTCGTCTCGTTTCTCTCTCTCTCTCTCTCTCTCTCTCTCTCTCTCTCTCTCTCTCTCTCTCTCTCTCTCTCTCTCTCTCTCTCTCTCTCTCTCTCTCTCTCTCTCTCTCTCTCTCTCCATCAAGGCCACAACAGAGGAAGGTAGTACAGTCCTTCAGACACATAGCCAGAAAACTATCAACGAACACATCGCCCATCTCTCACACTCACTCAATTCTCATCTCTTCTCTTTTTTTTTTTTTTTCAACAAAGAGTAGATTTTCGAGAGTGGAAGAACGGAAAAGTTCGGTGGGGATATAGATGGAACGGCGATCGAGATGGTGTAAAGGGGTGAAACTGTTGTGTGAAGTCGTTCTGTAGGCACGGGAAAGCAGTCAGGCGTTTGATGACTAAGGTGAAGGCAGCAATTGCTCCATCCGATAGATGATACGAGAGCAAAACTGAATACAAGAACTACATATGAACAGGAGAGGTTGGAGTTCTTTTTTGAACGTGAGAACTTTAGTCTTTCTTCTAACATGAGAAGTCTGTTGTTTTCACAGAAGAGAAATAAAAACAATTAGATATACATTAGCCTCTTTGACATACGTATTTATAACTCTCATCCACAGTGCGCCATTACCATCTCGTCACTCACATTAAAGCACCGTCATCACTGTATTGTGCCTCCAGTTCCAAGAGCCATTAGGATCATACTCTCAATCGCAACGCCGGGAAAAAAAGGGATTTACTTATTATACCTCAGCTGGACGGTGTTGGGAGAGGAGTTTTTCGTCCTCGTCCATCCAGCAAGGTAGACCATTTTTACGGCAGGTTTGTTGCAGGTCCGACGCTTTACTGGGCAGTTCGTGCAATATTGCAGGATTTGCATATAAAGAGAGGGATCAAGGAAATTCCTGGCCTGCGTGTGCATCTCGGTGACACTATACGTTGCAACGGTTCAGAGGGGAACGACGGCATGTAAGGCGTTCAAGGTATCATATGATGGTCCATGAACGGTGATGGCACCATCAGCCATGCATACGATGATGCAGGAGGGTGATGGTACCATAAGACGATGCAGGACGGTGATGGTACCATCAGACGATGCAGGGGGGGGTGATGGTACCATCAGACGATGCAGGAGGGTGATGGTACCATCAGACGATGCAGGAGGGTGATGGTACCATCAGACGATGCAGGAGGGTGATGGTACCAGCACAGGTGTGTATGAGGATGCAGGAGGGTGATGGTACCAGCACAGGTGTGTATGAGGGTGCAGGAGGGTGATGGTACCATCAGACGATGCAGGAGGGTGATGGTACCAGCACAGGTGTGTATGAGGGTGTAGGAGGGTGATGGTACCAGCACAGGTGTGTATGAGGGTGTAGGAGGGTGATGGTACAAGCACAGGTGTGTATGAGGGTGTAGGAGGGCAGTGGCACCAGTACAGGTGTGTATGTGGGTGCAAGACTTTGATGTACCAGCTGTAGGAAAGTCATGGTACCAGAAGAGGTGTGCGTGAGAGCCTAACGAGTAGAACTGTATGATGAAGGAATTATTTACATAAACAAAACAGGAAAAGTAAAACAGGAGGGGAGGGTTTCCTGCACCTTACTCCCACCCCTTTCTGTCGCCTTCTGCGACACGCAGGAAATGTATGGGAAGTATTCTTTCTTCCCTATCCTCAGGGATAACATAAATACATACACACACTTACACACACACACAAACACACACACACACACACACACACACACACACACACACACACACACACACACACACACACACACACACACACATATGTATATATATTTTTTTTTTTTTTTCTTTTTATACTTTGTCGCTGTCTCCCGCGTTTGCGAGGTAGCGCAAGGAAACAGACGAAAGAAATGGCCCAACCCCCCCCACACACATGTACATACACACGTCCACACACGCAAATATACATACCTACACAGCTTTCCATGGTTTACCCCAGACGCTTCACATGCCTTGATTCAATCCACTGACAGCACGTCAACCCCTGTATACCACATCGCTCCAATTCACTCTATTCCTTGCCCTCCTTTCACCCTCCTGCATGTTCAGGCCCCGATCACACAAAATCCTTTTCACTCCATCTTTCCACCTCCAATTTGGTCTCCCTCTTCTCCTCGTTCCCTCCACCTCCGACACATATATCCTCTTGGTCAATCTTTCCTCACTCATTCTCTCCATGTGCCCAAACCATTTCAAAACACCCTCTTCTGCTCTCTCAACCACGCTCTTTTTATTTCCACACATCTCTCTTACCCTTACGTTACTTACTCGATCAAACCACCTCACTCCACACATTGTCCTCAAACATCTCATTTCCAGCACATCCATCCTCCTACGCACAACTCTATCCATAGCCCACGCCTCGCAACCATACAACATTGTTGGAACTACTATTCCTTCAAACATACCCATTTTTGCTTTCCGGGATAATGTTCTCGACTTCCACACATTTTTCAAGGCTCCCAAAATTTTCGCCCCCTCCCCCACCCTATGATCCACTTCCGCTTCCATGGTTCCATCCGCTGACAGATCCACTCCCAGATATCTAAAACACTTCACTTCCTCCAGCCTCTCACCATTCAAACTCACCTCCCAATTGACTTGACCCTCAACCCTACTGTACCTAATAACCTTGCTCTTATTGACATTTACTCTTAATATATATATATATATATATGTTTGTGTTTGTGTGTGTGTGTGTGTGTGTATGTGATTTGATTAACTATCTATTAAGGTCTTACTGATTGTGTGTGTTACTGTACTGGAAAGCAACCATTAGTAAGACCTTAATAAATAGTAGCGTTTACGCCGTGAAATAGAAGACATGTAAAGATGTTTATATAGACTAGGCAAGAAAAACTGTAACGGAGAGGTGTTATTGGCACCGTCATGCAGTACGCAGGGATGACCACAAAAATGCGATCGCTAAACATTGTCATGAAAATGATCACCCCATAGATCTTGAAAATCCCGTTATTCTATACCTCTCTGCTGATTATGCCACACGCAACGTCATTGAATCTGTCTTAATTGCTAATACTAACAACTTTGATTTGATCCAGGCCATTTTAAAGCCCATCCTAGCATTAACCAAATCATTATGGAGGAAATGAACAAATCACTAAAACATAAAAAAGAAATTTCAAGACATACTCAGCTACGCAAGTCAACCCCCGCCACGTGACCCCCATTAATCACTCTCCCTTACAACGGTTACTGCCAGACAAAGCGGACAGTGGTTGGTCTGTACAGATTGGTGCTGGACGGCGGGGCTCAAGTGTGATGTTGGGATTTAAATAACTGATGAGTTGGATTGTCTCCACGAAACATGTCGTACCACATGTACAGAAAAATTACAGTTAAATGAAATTGTATGAACTCCTGAAGTGCGATAACACCTTCATGCTATCATCACTGACTATTGTGATTATATATATAAACCTCCAACAGCCAGGATCGAACCCGGGATCCCTGCATGGCAGGCGAGAATGCTACTGTTAGGTTATGATCAATTTGGCTTATTCTCCACGACTCTTACAATTTCTGTCTCCAGGTAAAACTGCCCACCAAACTCAGTGACTCACTGACACATTCCCCATATGTCAGTAATTTCCCTACCTACACTATGGCATTATTCTGACTGAATAACTCAATATCCTGTTAACCAAAAGCAAAAGGGAAATATATGTTGCATATTTCCAAAAGAGGAGAAAGGAATGCCGTATTATGTGCTATAGATAATGTAATGTACATGGAAAGAGCACACAATCCCTTTCTCTCTCTCACACACTTGGTTCTAAAATAGGAACAGCGTCAGGAAATGGAGAAAGAGGCTGCTGGGACAGAACAGTGAGGGAGGGAACAAGGATGACGGAAGAGAAGAAGGGGAAGTAGTGAAAGAGGTGGAATGGGAAAGGGAAAGGGTCTAAGAAGAGATGAGAGAGGAGAGCAGAGGATGAAAGAGATACGTCGCCTTCTTTTATCCAATACTGACGGTAATAACGACAAAAGAAAAAGGTGATTTTACCAATGATGCTGACGCAACTTAGGGACTCAAAAGACGTTGATATCAAAAGATACAGATTCGGCTCAGCCTCAGTCATGCCACCGAGTCACATTCCATTCTAGAGTCTTCTTCTTGCCTCCTCCCGGTATGTCCTGATGTCTTTATTGAAATAACTTTGCCAAGGCAACTGTGGCGACATCTTGGCTGGCTTTGGTAAAAAAAATGCAGTTGGAGTGGCTGGCGGAGTGTAATAGTGAGTGACAGAGGGTCTGTTAGGGTGTGGGAGGGATATGGAGGCTACTACTGGAGTGTTGGTGAGCATGGAGGCGATTGGTGGAGTGTGAGGAGGAAAGAGTACGTGGAGGCTGTTGGTGGAGTGTGGGGAGCTCATGCTCCTGTCGCGCGCTTAAGTATGGTCCGTCGCATGCGTGAAAAGTGCATAAGACTCTTCCCCTGTTCTAACCATGTACATGTGGTGGCTGAATCTCTCTCTTCTCATTCCTTACTCTTTGACCAATATATATATATATCAAGAAACACTTACATGAATTGCTGTATACTACACCTCCGGCTTTATCTAATCAAGAGACTCTCCTTTGTAAGCGGACTTCTGATGAGTTCTTTCATATTCTAAAGCAACGTTAATGTTTGAGATCTTCAAAGATTCACTAGAAGTGTGTAAGCTCTCGGTGGATTGGTGGCGTTAGAATATTCATCATACCTTTTTGCCCTCCTGTGTTATTAATATAGAGTAAGATCTCTTCGCCTTGGCCATGAATTCACCCACAAATGACGATGGGTAACATAATTTTTTTTTTTTGACCACAGACCTTTACGTAACCCAAAATATGTTTCTCTTGCTCAGTGTTGCACTTAAAGGGAGAAAAAAAAAGAATTTAGTAGAAAGGAAGCATTGGAGGACAGAAATGACGGTGCCTGAGTCACAAGAGCTGAATGAGAGGGGAAAGGTTAAAGACATTAGACCTGGTCCACTACAGAAAAGAGAGAGGAGATGTGAGTGATCTGTTCACAACCATTAAGGTTTCAAACCAGTCAGATGACGTCAGTAGAGAACGGTACTTCAAAAGATGCAAGGTTAGGACAACTAAAGGCCAAAACATGATACTAGAGCAAGATAAAACTTACTATAAAAGATATAGAGAAAGTGTTACGTTTTCCCTTAAACCTGCTTACTCTTCGCTAACCCTCCCCCGTGCCTGCTGATTTGGTCGATAATCCTCCTTACTCCTTAGCATCCACTGACTCTAATGTCCGATTTCCTCCTCACGTTCCCCATTTTTCATCCTCTCTTTATTTCTTCATCCGCAATTCTCGTTTCTGATTCCTCTCTTCCTTTCTCACCTACTCCCTTCATCTTGATATGTCATTCCATTCTCCTTCGATTCTCTCCTACCCACACCACTTTCCTCTCAAAGATCGTAACAGAGATAAGAAATCTAGGCCACCAAAAGAGATGGTCTATAACTAACAGCATATTTATGTCTCTCATCCAACATAATGGATATATGTTTTCTATCATTTAACATCTCAGTTGAAGTTCCTTAAGAGGACTGTCTTACTGTGTGAATTAGTAGAGGCTAATATCAAGATTTTACCAAGAACGCTACATCTTCTTGCGACTAGTTTACGATCTAACGCTATTTACAGCCTTGTATATCATATCAGTGACCTCATTTGTTTTGACATACGAGCATAGGCACCGGGCGTAAGATGGTGCATAGTTAGCTCTGACGCCCGCGGTTCACACCATGAATTACGTACGAAATAATTTGTCCTCAATATTTTCTCTCCCACTAAACTCAGTTCACCATTTGTCTTCTATATTTTCTATCCTACTACACACACAATTTACTTTAAATGACCATGAATGCTTTAGAGCATTTCAGTCGCCTGCATAAGTGGCGAACTTTTTTTTAAAGTTACACTTAAGCTTTTGGACTGTAGCGTTATCATTCACGTCTTCTTCGTCTTTAACCTCGAGACAGAGCCATGGTTCAAAAGGTTGCCATCGGGTCGTCTCTGTTCAATCAGCATTGTGAGTCCCATGATACGGTGATCGTACGGAGGAGCTCAAATTATCGTACCAGAGGGACTGTCTTTGAATGAAGTACGGTAATCAACATCATTGCATCACAGGCCATGTCCGTAATGAGAGTTCGTGTGATTTTGGGATTATCTCCAGCACCAGCAAAAGTTGTTAATTGACTCTGGCAATCGGTAGACTTATCCGAGACAGCCAGCACAACCAGCATCATCGAATGACCTCAATCTTTTTCCTTCTCTGACTTTGTATGTTTGACGCACGATTTAGATTTTGACTTCGTTATCCCAGATGCTGGTAGCCAGTGCATTCAAAGCATACATACGTACAACATTATGGGTACAGTGATCGGATGAAAGGACTGTAGTCAGCAAACTGAGGGGAATGCCAGCGTAAGATGTAACTACTCGTTTCAGCTTTTGAGAAACAGGGAGCTACAAATGAGAGAAATGGACGTTATCCATCAGATAATTGTCATTTCAAATTAATTTTGAGCACCTCGGTGTTAGGATGGTATCCGGTCCTTTGTCCCTGTCATTGTGAAGGACTTGAAGCCTTTATGTTCAGTTTTAAGGCAGGCAAGATATGGCAAAACACCGAGCTTTCGAGTTTCTCATAAAAAGTGAACGGGACGTCCCTCACTCGCGAAGATCCTGTAATACACCATCACCTTATATTCGGGCAACGTTACTCGCCATAAAGGGATTGAGAGAAGCCTCATACTTACCAACAGATGGTTCAACTTAGGTAGTTTGATTAAGAGTTATCTCCCTTATAGAATACCCGGATATGTGGTTTGCACGGTATACTTACCAATGGATCATCTTATTCATTGCGTTCGAAGAGGTACCCGGATATCAATTTATTCTGTGATTTACATGTAATGGTAAGTGGGAACGGGATATTTCATCCTAATACTTTCCAAAGTTTTCGGCTTTGAAATAGACGCATCTCTCTCTCTCTCTCTCTCTCTCTCTCTCTCTCTCTCTCTCTCTCTCTCTCTCTCTCTCTCTCTCTCTCTCTCTCTCTCTCTCTCTCTCTCTCTCTCTCTCTCTCTCTCTCTCTCTCTCTCTCTCTCTCTCTCTCTCTCTCTCTCTCTCTCTCTCTCTCCCTCCCTCCTCTCCTCATGTCTACCGATGACGTAACTGGGATCAAACGCAAAAAAAAAGGAACTGTTTTGACCCCTTGGAGGGCAAAGTTGCCAGAGAAAGAAGTTGTAGCTGGCACTTTAATGACAGCTCAAAACGACTTCGTGGCGATCAGACAGGGCAAGACAGTGAGACGATCAAGAGTGTAATGAAGGTTGTACCTTGTCCGCTGCACCTCTCCTCACCCTTGCCTGTCGGCTGTCCCTTGCTTCCCTCTAACTCTCACATCATCATCGAGCCCTGTAAACAACATGTAATGTCCTCTGGCAAACCTCTTCTCCTCCATCTGTTCTCTTTATAAGCAAAATTTTCACAGCTTCGAGAGCTCTGTTGTGGCTATCCATTAGCCATCGATCGAGATGAAAGAGCTCCATGTATAAATCATGAATTACTGGGCTTGCATAAGTTTTCCTTGCTCTAGTCATTACAGAATTTCGAAAAAGTTTTGAAGGAAGTTCGCCAGACCCCCAGATCTATGAAGGTGGTGCAAACACATATCAGCGGCTAAAGCTGAGGAAATGTGGCCTTTCTGCCATCATCATCATCAGTAATGGACTGTTGGAATACATAGGAGTAGGTTAAATAGCATGAAGGAATGAGTTCAAAACTAGTATGAGCGAATATGGAAGGTGGTTATGAGAGATGGTTGTCTGTTACTATTACCAAAGCAACTCATTGTGAAGGGAGTGAGACGTGAGGCGATTGAAGCATGAGGAAATGAGTGAAGGTGCAATATTACTTTTCCCCTCATGATGAGGTATAGAATTATAGCAATTTATATTAATATATGAGGTTTCTCATTTTGCTGTCAACTGCTGAAAGAGTGTGAGGTCCCTCTGGCTACTGGGTGTGTCGGTGAAGTGTTTGTTGATGGCTGGATGGCTGCGTTTGCCAGAAGGTGGAGAGTGTTAAAAGCTTGTTACGGTTCTTTGTATCATACTCAGACACACAATGTAGCTATTTTGGTCCTTATGGTGTTTACAAAGAGCCAGTAACACACACACACACACACACACACACACACACACACACACACAAACACACACGCCACCTAAGCGGCCAGACCCCATTCTTCGCCAAAGGACGCACAAGATTTCTATCAGGTTTCACTCTCTCTCAATTTACATGTTTTGGATCAGAAATTAACAAGAAATTAATGAAAAAAAAATAAATCTGAAGTACAAAAAGTAACAGAGCGAACGTAATTGTTAAGGAATAAAATTAATCCAGTCTTAGACGATATATTACAGCTTAGGTTGATGACAAGCTATTGTTCGTTCAAGAAAGAGAATATTCCTCAGCCTTCGAGCTTTTAGGGGTAACTCATCCCAACACATACTAACGAGCATCTAAGAAGGGTAATCTCCTCGTTCTTAACGTTAGCACCGTGACTTAGTACATTGTCTCTGGGTGTGAGTGATGCTGTAGACGCCAGCAGAGGCGGCCATAACTCCTGGATAAGCTCCTGCTCTGCTCTTAATGGCTAGATAGATATCTCTGCCTCCCCATGTACTCCCAAGCTGGCGTGATGTACCGTGAAAGGCTCTTAACTAAACTCCTTCTTAGCATTTGATACCCTTTAGACGGTTGTCTTTGGCCTACTGATAATAAGACATGGAACAGTTGGTGTTTCTGTAGGCTTAAAGGAGAGGCAAAGAGGAAGTGTAGCGATGCTGTGTTGTGTGTGGAGGTTAAGGGGATATCTGTGATAGAAGGTCCTCAAGGCTTTTGACGATACACACCCTCAAATGTTGTATTTCTGACTGCTAGACCTGACGCTAGTTAGAGTCTATCTCTGGTAACTGAAACACAGATTCAACCTTGTGATGAATGTGTCTACTTAGTCATAGGACTCGAAAGGAGATGAGAGTGTTAGCTCTGGCCCTCTGATCCTCGTTCGAATTACATAGTACAATCATATGACCAGTTAACTGAACACCAATTCTTACTAGACTGCACTTGCACTAGCTCATGAAGAGGTGAGTGCAAAGTACTTCAGTTTTCCATGGCATATTATTATGAAGTGTTGAGACTATATACTATGTAATGTATGCTGAACGAATAGCTTCCATCCATGTGGAAGTGGCCATCCTAACTGTGACGTCAAAACTTAATGGTGACTGTCTAATAATGATAGGCATGATAACAGTTATGGTCTATATATATATGTTATGAGTGTGTGAGTTTCGCTTCTCACTACAGTCCATTAAACTGTATACAATGATAACAGGGATGGCCTATAAATGTTGTTCACTATGGGAATTCTGTCCTCACGTTGATGGATATTTTAAAACCATTCAACATTGATGAGAAATCAATGATCAGAAACCCATTACGAGATGGTGGTCGTTCCCAGTAAAGACAAAACCCAAAATAACACAAATCTATCAAAAACTAGAATAAAAAGTCACAAGTAATCATATTAAAGGAAAAAGGCAAAGACTGTGTCACAACCACTTGTCGCTGTGCCACGCACGTCTATGATAAAGCTAAACTTTTGCCACTAACTTGCCAACTCCATCGGTTATTCGCAGGTAAGTCATATTTCATAAACTTCACTAAAACTTGGGCGCAATCCCATTTGAATTTATGGCTCTGTTTACCAACTTAGAGTCATTAAGAGAAATGAAATGAGTATTCGTGACATATTTACTCCACACACAGGTAATTGTTGCGTGTGTGTGTGTGTGTGTGTGTGTGTGTTTGTGTGTGTGTGTGTTTGTGTGTGTGTGTGTATGTGTGTGTGTGTGTGTGTGTGTGTGTGTTTGTTAACCCTCATTTAACGTACATATTCCCACTCCTAACTCAGGACCCTCCTGCAGCAATACTTTAGAAAATAATCTTGTTTCCTAAAATTCAACTCAAGGACGAATAGGAAGTACAAGCACAACAAATTTGTCTTCTGGGAGAAATTTAGGCCAAGACGATGTCACTTTAGGGAAAATTAAACCCGGGAAGTCCCGGCTTTAGGGAAATCATCTGAGGGCGTTAAACCCTTGTTGGAAGCAATCTTTTATGCGTTTCAGCTTAGCGGAATCAAGCTGATTCAGTATTTGTGGAAATTGTTGTCAGAGTGGCTGCCTTGGGAACATTAGCTGGAGACTTTCCTATTTCTGATTAAAGTGCAATGGTGATATTATGGCCCCCTCTTGACTGGTAGCATTGCCTAAAAGTAGAGGAGAAAGTGTATCCAGGTTCGTATCTCTCTAGTAATCCTCTTATTCGTTCTTCGAGTCCCTGTCGCACGTAAGAATACTTGACTGAACATTTTGTTCTTTTATATGTTCGTCAAAAGGGATTACTTACAAACTAATGAGTTAGTGAATTGTCTAAATTTCTTTACTTGTTGAGATGGCATCCTTTGATGCATCGGATCTTCCAATGAATATTAAGGGCATGAACCTCCTGAAGGTAGTAAGCCCCACCGTCGAACACGAATGAATATTTTTTAAGACAATTTCACTCATGGATTGGAACAGATTATTTAGGGAGGCAAAGAATAGATTATTTAGGGAAGCTCTCTCACCCTTATCACACTTCTTTATGTCTTATGATGTTATTTCTTGTCCGGGTCAGCGATAAATACATAATCCAGCTGAATATGCTATACAAGTCCACATAAAATGCTCAGACATGACACCCACATAGAATACCTACACACCACGTCCACAAAAATGCCAACATATCACACCTACACAAAAGGCCCACACAGCACTCCAGCACGCCTTAATGGCACGCCATGCTCACACAACAGACTCACTCATCATACTAACATGTCTTTCACAAATGCTTCGCTTACGCATCATACTTAAACACCATCCCTCAGACACCACGCTCACAATTCACACTCACACACACATACACCATACGAGAACCCCGCTCTCTCTCTCTCAAACACCCAGCGGTACATGTCACATCCACACACCACGCACAGTACTCGTCCCTAGTTACCACGACCACACATACACACACCTTCCTCACACACTTAACCCTGCTGGCAACGCCCGCGCCACAGCCTTTCCCTTCATGGTTATCCGGCACACGACGCCCGAGCAAAAACAAACACACACACACACACACACTCACATTCACCACGTCACACATAATGACAATGGTTCACTCTGTCATAAAAAAAGAGAGGATAAGCTGAGGATTATTTCACAATATCTACAACATTCTGTAATGGCAGTTTAAACAAAGGACAAGTAAGGTGAATGAATCGTCCTCCAGTGGATGGACAAACTTTAAGATGAAACACTATATATATATATATACATATATATATATATATATATGTATATAACACTGTGACCACGGTTTCCATTTTCTTTGATGAGATAATGCTCCTGCCTTCTGTATTATGACACAAAGAGCTTCCACTTATGCACTTCTGCTTCCCACATGTAGATGAAGACTATTATATCACACCGTAATTGCCAAACTTGTTCACTAAGACAGTCCTTATGTACGCCAAGACAGCCCACATGAACCTCAAACTGCTAACATATTCTGCCCACATATAGCACTACCCATACGTACACCAAAGCTGCCTACATATGTGCTAAATATACCAACATCAATACTATACTATACCCACTTGAAGACCAATAACACTCGGCTGTATACCACATCCTCACAGCAATGCTGCCCAATGCAGGCCAAGACTTACGTACTAATTTAGCCGCTGGGGACATTCATGGAATCTCTTGAACATATTCACAGAGTAAAGAGAAAAGTTCAACTTAGTCCTACTATGATAACTGAGGTTCACGGCGAAAAAATGCAAATGCAATCCACTCGAAACTTTAAACTCGGGGTGCGAGGCAGGGAAGTTCAAATTGTGTTATAATTCGTAGGTCAAGTGAGTTCCTCCATAGCGAGGCTTCCAAGTTCCTCAGAACAGCATATAAACAGTTGCTCTCAGCTTCTCTTAAAGTTCGGACTGTCGCCGATAGATGGCTCTGCAGGGTGTCACCCCCCTCCCTAGTAAGTCATCATTCACGAAAACTTGTTATACTTAGTGAAATATTGTTGCAGGTTTATTGGTTGTAAGTGGCTTCATTTTCCTTTCATTTAAGGAAGTTTCAATCAGTTTCGTTCGTGAACCGTAATTCTTCGACGTAAAGAGAAGTACCTGCGAAACTTACAGGAAACAAAATGAGAAAAAATATAAAAAGAAAATGTTATTGTGCTTTATCAGGCTCGCACAGAGGCAGATGGGGAGCAGAGCGTGTGTGTCCATTATTGTACTCGTTTGACGTTTCCCGGGTAACGAATGTAGCATCAGAAAAAGACGAAGAACGGTCTCGTATGTTCATATCCACTTTTTATAACTGTCATATGATATACTGCATCGAAGCCACAGCCAAGCCCCACGGACCTTTCCGTGGGTTCCTTCGACCGCTTCATATGCCTTGTTTTACCCCATTTGATTGCACGTCGCTCCCTGTATACCACATCGTTCCAATTAGCTTGATCACTCACTCCATACCTCCGTCTCCTCTTCGGCGTCTCCCATTTCCTTGTTTCCTATACCCTCTTAGTTACCCGGTCTTCACTCCTCTCCATTGATATGTGAAGCGAATTGGGTGTATCATAAACTTCAGTCATCACATTAACTACCCATTAACTTCAAAAAAAAAAAAAAAATGCATCTCTGACAATGCTACATATCATGGAATAATCCAACCAATCTTTTAATGATTCACTTTTACTGCCGGGATTACAACCAGCCTTTCTCTGGTGATTCGATCAAATAAACGTAATTCCATCCTACATTAAAACGATTGTATACTGCGGGTTACTACAGGTACCTGGCATAGAATTTTTTCCACTTTTTTTTCATGTTGTAGCGTAATATACACCGAACCACATACTGATATGAGGTGAATGAAATGCCAAATACAACAACTCACATATCGAATCTAAGACTTCAAACAGAAGAATTTGGTCAGTGTTTAGAGATGGTAACCACTGTACTTTCCTTATTAGAGTCTTGGATTCCATTTCGCCCAGGTTTACAGCTTTGTAATGACTTTGGCTTCAAGCAATCTTCATGCAGATTTCTCAAGGTTCGCTTGATACTCTGGCTCGACGTAGTAGTGTGATAAAGTACCCTAGCAGTTCAATACTGATTACATATGGAGGATTACAGCCCTCGTTACCCTCCATGTATAAAAAGTACATAAAACACGTTCCATAGATTAATTCAAATTAGTGTTATTTGAATTACTATAAAAAGTATCTGTAATACTGAAACCCTAATACTTTAATGGTGATGTCATATGTCTGCATTAATCCAGAGGTTTATTGTGTTATAATCAGTGTAATTTGTCAGGACTTATGAATATAATCATAGTAATTTGACAGATTTTTGTAATTCCTTTTTTTATACTTCTATCACCACTCCCGGTGTTCAGTTCCCAGTATATGATTTCAACATTATATATTTCCTCGTATAACATATCTATCTAACAGTTAGTTTACAAAATCTTGGTTCATTTTCATCAAAATCATTCTGGTTTTCCGATAACAGGTAGAGTTGGTGTTGTGAAGAAAGGATATCTATTTCTCCTTCCTGTTTGGCAAGAGCTTTTAGGATGCTGATACCAACTTTCATTTCATCTTTCTGTCTTCTTCACCGTTCGGAACGTTCCATGTCTCACAGGTTAATTTTACCACAGTGATGGTCGTCAGTTAGTCGCCTTCAAAAACCTAGATCCCTTACGATCAGCTTACAAAGACATCATGATGCCTTCAAGTATATGTAACAGACGTATGTTCAATGTGCTCCTGTTCTGCTTCTGCCAGAATGAGTGAATACATCACCACTAAAGGTCAATGGCAGGGTCAAGTCCAACAATTCATCCCTATGATCCATCGTAACCATCAACTCAATCAATCTTAAGACTTCTCAGTTCCAGACAAATGGCCAAACGATAAGGACCTGACGAGATTTGCGATGTGCCTCATTCCCGAAGAATATCCTTCTCGGTGGTGGCTGCTGGGTCTTCTTCCTCTTACTCAAGAAGAACCAGCAGCAGCAGCAGCAGCAGTAGTAAGCAGTAAGGCGGAGGCTGAGGCTCGAAGTCTGGCATCTCGCTCTGCCGGTGGACTGCAGAACTGCCATCACCGAAATGAGAATAAACGAGAGACAGACTTTAAGAAAATGTTGCAAATGGTAATTCCTTCGATAAAATTGTTTAGTTTCCTGTGAAACGTGAAGTTTCATGCCACTTTACGTAGAAAATCTAACTCATCTGATACAGAAAAGGTGGAGCGGACAGCAATTCTCAGTTTAAAGTATCAGTAACATGTAAATGTTGAACTATCGAATGATGCCATTCTCTGGGGTTCAATTCTGTCTGATTCTCTTTCCTTTCCAATTCAGGCTTTTACGTATGTCGAACCTTTTGTGGATGAAGGGGATATGCTGTCACAACCAACCATGTATCCAGATATACTGTCTAACTTGCAGTTAAGTACGTAATCAACCATGTATCCAGATAGACTGTCTATCTTGCAGTTAATTACGTAATCAACCATGTATCCAGATAGACTGTCTATCTTGCTGTTAATTACGTAATCAACCATGTATCCAGATAGACTGTCTATCTTGCTGTTAATTACGTAATCAACCATGTATCCAGATAGACTGTCTATCTTGCTGGTAATTACGTAATCAACCATGTATCCAGATACACTGTCTATCTTGCAGTTAAGTACGTAATCAACCATGTATCCAGATATACTGTCTATCTTGCGGTTAATTACGTAATCAACCATGTATCCAGATACACTGTCTATCTTGCAGTTAAGTACGTAATCAACCATGTATCCAGATAGACTGTCTATCTTGATGTTAAGCAGTAAATGGAATGATACTTAAGAATCATCTCTGATTCTTAAGTAGCCACCAGGTAACACACTGCAAAGTTAGATACTCCAGTATAATCTTGGGTCAAGCGATATAGAACACCAGTTAATGGTGCAAGAATTTCGCTCTTCAGCTCAAGCTGCATGAGAGGTGATTGGAGATTATTTCAGTCCATAGTATGTGAACTGGTGTCTCAAACTACAGAGCATTAACATGCACAGCCACACGTTGTGTAGAGATCTGACTTTCTCACATTGTACAGGTAGAGGGAAGACATAGATTTACGTTTAAATATGAATCTTCCATGTAAACGTCATTCCAGTAACATCACAGTCCTGTGAATGATCAAACACAGCATCGAGCTCTTAGACGGCATAATGTATTAGCCAGACGACCATTATTTTTCATGCCATGCCAAAAAAAATTATACTTATGATAATGATAATAACAACATAATTGTAATAATGATAATAATGATAATGATAATGATGATAATGATAATAATAATAATAATAATGATAATAATAATAATGATTATAATAATGATAATAACAATACTAATAATAATGATAATAATAATAATGATAATAATAATAATGATGATAATAACGATAATAATGATAATGATAACAAGAATGATAATAATGATAATAATAATAATAATAATAATAATAATAATAATAATAATAATAATAATAATAATAATAATAATAATAATAATAATAATAATAATAATAATAATAATAATAATGATGATGATAATAATAGTAATAGTAATGATAAGGATAATAATAATGATAATAAAAATAATAATAATGATAATGATAATAATGATAGCAATAATGATAATAATAAAACTAAGACGTCATGAAGAGTAATGTGATGAACAGTTAATATCTTCGGTGACGACAAATGAATCATGATGTGCCAATGATCAGGGAAAAAATATTATTGTAAATACGCACAAAGTAATTCATATCCGAGAATTATAAATGAACACAACGAATGATTGATTTCACGTTCTCTTTTGATATTCAGAATACTTTACTTCTCTCTGAGCATCAATTAGTGCAATGAATTTCAACAGATAATTCATGAATATGAGATGTTAATGTTATTCTTTATATATATATATATATATATATATATATATATATATATATATATATATATATATATATATATATATATATATATATATATATATATATATATATATATATATATATATATACATATATATATATGCGTGTGTGTGTGAGATGTGTGTGTATGTATAACTAAAACAAACATGAAATGCCATCTAACATTAAAAAGAAAACGGCTTGGAAAATCCCTGTGAAATGTTCCAAAATTATTGTCGAAATTCAGCAGCTCATATTGCATTCTGTGCTTTTGTCACCACCACAGCGACTCGGCAAACGTTCCTACTGACCAGGGGGCATTATCAGGGACAGCTCCTTCGTGAGGCGTCAAGCTCAGGACAGTGATAGATATGTTCCTTTGTAAGCCCTTGGGAAATGAGAGCCTCCTTTCAATTTAGTGGATTAAGTTTCTTTCAGGGGAAAAAAAAAAAACAAACTCATCATGGAAGCTCATATGGAAGTCTGGTAACGCTGCTAAAGCTCCATTTATAAATACATTGTTACGCCTATTTTCAAATACTAGGAATCATCTCTTCCTGCTAGCTAGGATCAAGGAAGTTCTTGTCACACGAGGCATATCGCCTTCCTTGCAAACTTTACGAGAGTTAACGATTAGCTGAACACGAACATTAGTTTTGAATATCAGATTAGGTGGCCGTATTCCTGTTGGGAAAATGATGGCCAGAATGGCTGATGCTTACACTAGTTTTGGCTACAATTACAGGGTGGAAAATGAGGAAAGTCTGTGTCTCCATGAATAACACATCATCGGCCATGTGAGGCTGAAAATATCATCTAACATTTCGAAACCCAGGGGCTTATATGTTACAAAGTGGCCATTATATATATATATATATATATATATATATATATATATATATATATATATATATATATATATATATGGGAGCGGGGGGCTGGAAATCCTCCCCTCTCGTTTTTTTTTAATTTTCCAAAAGAAGGAACAGAGAAGGGGGCCAGGTGAGGATATTCCCTCAAAGGCCCAGTCCTCTGTTCTTAACGCTACCTCGCTATCGCGGGAAATGGCGAGTAGTATGAAAGAAAAAGAAATATATATATATATATATATATATATATATATATATATATATATATATATATATATATATCATATAAAGGTGAAGTCGCACTTCGGTAGGAGTTCATACAATTTTATCTAAAATGTAATGTTTGTATACATGTGGCACGACATGTTTCGTGGAGACAATCCACCTCATCAGGTGCCAGTACTTAACAAAGTTATTCAAATCCCAACATCACACTTGAGTCCCGCCGTCCAGCACCAATCTGTAACAGACCAACCACTGTCCACTTTGTCTGGCAGTAACCGTTGTAAGGGAGAGTGATTAAGGGGGGTCACGTGGCGGGGGTTGACCTGGGTAGCTGGGTGTGTCTTGGACAACTTTTCTTATGTCTTCAAATATACATATAATGCTTATTCCTTATGCAATGAAGTCACTACGTGCAACATTTCAATCCTTAGAGCGATTAACATTGAGACATAAAGCCAACCTTACAGTATATACGAGACGACAAATCTGAAAGAGAAACTTTAGCAAGACAAATATCATAATGTCTGATCTTGAAATATAACCAAAACAAAACAAAAACGAATTCAACATGACAGTAAACACACCTGTATCCCAGAAACGCCAGCCATTTATAGAGTCCTAAGAAGAAATTAATCTACTTCCAAATACACTTATTAGAAACACAGAGTTGTAGATCCTCCTCCTATTGGAAAACGTGCATTAAACATTACCGTCGTCTGATATCGGTCAGCGAAATCATTTTACCACCTTAAACAAGGAAAGATAGGATATGAATCGGGAAGCAATCGGCCTCAGAGGTTGGTGTTGGGAATGGCCCACCACATTCAAGCTTTAAATTCATAATCATATTATCAACCACACCTGAGGAACAGGGAGCGCGCAGCCTCCAGTTGCTTCCATCTACGTATTTCAGGATATTTCTGAGCCATCCAGGGACCCATCTCAATACACAGGGCTACCGAAGATCTCATTTCTCTTCCGTATTTTTACGAAAAGTTCCTCAATATCGAACCGCTTCGTGTGTTAATATTTTCCGTGACGATATCTGGAAGATCCACTTCTTTTTTTTTTTGTCTTTCACTCTCCCCTGAAGGTGTGAACGTCGATGGGATGTGAAGCAGGTCATGCATGGCTTTACCATAACACTAATATCGCAAGGGAGAACGAGTCAGTGGAGGGCGCCGCCCTTCTTCTGCCCGCTAGCCCGCCTGATATCAGTACTCGGGTTCGTTCCCGATCACAAGAGAGGGAAAGCCCATAATACCACCTGAACGTTGCGGGGCAAACTAGAGAGAAACCTCGCTGCGGTTATCACGCTACGGCAGTCGCGATCATACCACGATTATGCAAGAGTAAATGGCATTTACCTCTCGTCGAATTGAAGATGTTCGTTACGATAAACTCCTGTCTGATCCTCGCGTTCAGGACGTGGCAAGGCTTAAAGAGGTCACGTTTGTGGCTTCAGAACCTCTTTTCAAACCATTGATTAAAATTTACACGTCATGAAAATAAAAGCAGCATCAGACGTGCTTATGGTGTACAAAGTACCTTAATTTTGCTGTTATGACCAGAAAGTGCCATATACTTTTTTTTTTTTTTCAATCTCCGTTATTATCTACTGAATAGACTTTCAGCGCAAGGAGCTTTCAGCCAAAGGGTTTCATCACTCACCAGAATGGCTTCCATGTCGAGTTGATTACCAATTTTCTACGAGTTTTTTTTTTCTAATTACGTGACTCACTGATTAACATAACGCTTTTAATACAAAATTGCTTCATTATCTGTCACGCGAGCGTTTATGTAAACCGTTTTCTTTACCTGGTAAAGACAACATTTTTGCAGGGTTTTGTAACGGAGAATCTCAATTTCCGCTAAGCTTTAAGGCCAGGTCTTGGTCGTGAGGCATGGCTTGCGTGTAGTGCACACATCATATAACGTTTATCTTAACAATACAGTCATTCTCCATCGACACGTAAACTGCACCAGGAACAGAATTCAACCATTTGTCTAACCTTTCAATAGTTTATTATTTTTTAATATTTTTTTCTATGTTTCATGACGGCTTTTTATATCACTTGGGCTGGGTATCCAAAAGTTTATCAATTTTTTCCTTTTCTTTTTTTGTTCTGTTCTTGTAGATTATTATTTGGTATTTTTTTGACATACTCAATGAGATACGTGTTGTGTTTATCACCCTGTTTCTCCAGCATTGTGAAGTTTTAAGATAGAATATCTTGTATTGAAATCGTTCATTTTCTCTTTTTATCATAAATGAATTATCACGTATACTGTCATTTCCTGCCAGACGCGTATTTTCATTTTCTTTTCGACCTTTCGTGATAAGTCATGTGTTCGATCCTTTCGATTTCGCTATAAAGTTTTTCTTGGATACTTCACAGTGCGTTGAGTTCAACCTTCAATTTCTCTACGTTGCAGAACGTTTCTTTCATTTCATGACCGTTCGGGAACGCTGCGTATCAGATACAAACAGGTATAAACCACGATTTCGTCTCTGGCATATATGTATAGGTCATCTGTTCGCAGTCGCTTTGTAGTTCTGTCAGACATTCTCCTTTTTCTGTCATCGACGAAACACCCGTTGACGCACGTGAGCATTGAGATCGGAACAAAAGAGTCACTGGTCTTCACAGGGTAAATTAGAATATATCTCGCCTCACATGCACTTAACTTGTCTCTACTCCCTTCCCTTGTATAGGCTCTGTGTGCTGCCCAGATTCTGTCCGTGTGCCTGTCTGCCCGTCAGTTTATTTTGCTCGCTCTCCTCCACCTCCTCTCTGTCTGTTTGTTTGTCTGTCAAACTTTCATTCGTCTTTCTATTAAATCTATCTAAATCCATATGTGTATTTCTGTCTGTCCTACTTTTTCCATTTCTTCTCTATTGTCTTCCATCCCTCCTTTCTCCTCATGTCCCTCCATCTAACACACACACACACACACACACACACACACACGCAAGCATACAAACAAACAGATGACCAACGAGAGCGATGGCTTTAAGGCAACACCTGTCTTTTATAGCGGGAATTGAGCCAGACAGATACACAGTACAGAGTAGATTAATAGTTGCTGTCGCCTGTGATTAACGGAACATCAATTTCATCCTAATAGCTAACATGTTGTTCATTGCTTTGTGTATTCTCGTTGTTGTTTTGGGTGTGGAGAGTTACGTTTGTACGTTGTGTGTGTGTGTGTGTGTGTGTGTGTGTGTGTGTGTGTGTGTGTGTGTGTGATTACTTTGTGTGTAACGGGGATAAAGTTCTGCACTCGTGTTGCCCCATCTCTTACCTCTGCAGGTACATATGTACCATGGGGGTTTCCTCCTGATGGAGGTATGAAATATGTTCTAGCGAGTGCGCGTTCTTGTGCACTTGTCCTAAGATCGTGTAACCTCAGCATCTGTATATCAGAATAGCTGGTTACTTATATAAAGCCTGGTGGCCTAATTGGTAGCAGCGCCTGCTTCGCACTTAGCAGACAGTCGTTCAAGCCCCTCTGATATATATATATATATATATATATATATATATATATATATATATATATATATATATATATATATATATATATATATCTGCGCGTTGGTCTTCCACATTAGCTCCGGACCTCCCACTATCCCTGGGGATAGGGGATTAAGAATACTTCCCACGTATTCCCTGCGTGTCGTAGAAGGCGACTAAAAGGGGAGGGAGCGGGGGGCTGGAAATCCTCCCCTCTCGTTTTTTTTTTTTTTTTTTTTAATTTTTCCAAAAGAAGGAACAGAGGGGGGCCAGGTGTGGATATCCCACTAAGGCCCAGTCCTCTGTTCTTAACGCTACCTCGCTAACGCGGGAAATGGCGAATAGTTTAAAAGAAAAAGAAAATATATATATATATATATATATATATATATATATATATATATATATATATATATATATATATATATATATATATATATATATATATATATATATATATATATATATATATATAATCAGATCATGCCATTAACCTAATCGTCTTCTATGAAGCTTAATAGTCACTATCCAAAGATTATCCCCCGAGATATTTATGGTGAGGTGCGCACCATAGAATACAAACAGCTTCTACATCAACTACTTACATGAATACTGCAGCGGTCATTCTTTCTCCACGTCGTAAAAGTACGTATATATGATGATGTGAGCGTTATGTCAGAGGCGTTATAATGTCGGGTCACAAGTGGACTGTGGTGGTGGTGAAAGAGCTTACAGGAAGAGTCACCACGGACTGTAAACTGTAAACTATCGAGTGATCTCTTCATTATAAACGTCCATGTCATATCATTATCCTCGTGATAGTGTAATGTTGTGCTCATCACTTCGTCCATTACTCATCCAGGTAGAGGCCAGTAACAGCTCATATTCCAATAGGTAAAACCCAGCTGGCATATGATATTCAGTTAGCAACTTCGATGGAGCCAAGAGGCCAAATGAAATTTCTCACAGTCAACTTTATAATTGCTAGCAAAGAATTTCCAATGACCCCTGGGGTTAGATCAGGCAGAGATGATGATGAACATCGATTCAGAGTTCAGACTACAACGCCAATTAAGTAATTTCACTTAAAGATTATTAATTCAATTCATATGGCAACTCAAGGCTTCATGAATGAACAAACACACTAATTAGGTCTCAAGATAAGGGTAAATAAATAGTGTTGCTCGATGAGATATCTAATAGTCCATGTTGTGTTTCCGAAATGTGACCATATTAGAAAGTTAAAGGAGCTTTAGGTATCCTGCAAAAGCAAGCTAAAGTGCTTCAGGATGGAGCTGACTCAAAGGCAAAAGTCGTCAAAGGTGACACACAGGTGAGCCTTCAGAACCCTGCAGGTAAAGGAAAGATGATGAGACGCTGAGTGAGCGAAGCCTGAGTGGAAAGCTGCCTCGTTCCTCCTCCATCTTTTCTTCATTCTTCATTTTTCTCTATTTTTCTTTTTACTGAGTCAAATGTAAGTTTCATAAGCCTTTTCCTTTACCATATAAGATACTCTTCAAACTTTCCATGATGGTAGAGGTGATTTTGAGAGGTTTTCGCAGTGGCTGTGTGTCTACGAAAGATTCATTGAGGGCGAGAACCAAGGCATCTCTGGAGACTCGACAGAAAAGAATGGGAGGTTGTGGCTCCCTGGCTATGTTGTATGAACCTGAGGTTCTCTACCTGTGCTCTTCTTCTTGGTCTCTGAACGCCATCTTATCATAAGTGAATCCCTACCTGAGCGCTTCTTAGTCCCTGGACACCATCTTATCATGAGTGAATCTCTACCTGAGCGCTTCTTAGTCCCTGGAACGCCATCTTATCATGAGTGAATCCCTACCTGAGCGCTTCTTGGTCCCTGGACACCATCTTATCATCTGCGAACCGTCCTACTCATTGTATACCATAAAGCGTTATGAATTACTGATTGTCATCTTAGCCAGGAGAGAGCTTGTGTCCCACCTAGCTCTGCAGCTGAAGTCAGGTCGAGAACCCGTGTGGTGATGCTGAGGGATAAAGTCTATGGGTAGGACGGCACTGCTGTCCACACACACCTACTCTTCCTCAATGTCTTTCCCTTGACACCCAACATCCTTAACATCTCTTCCTCTACACACTACTTTTTTCGTATAGCTTCCTCTCCCCTGAACTAACGCTTCCTGTCTAAAACCAAACCTGGTTATCATTTTTCCCGCACAAGCACCTTCCACTCCTGACCTCCTCGAACATTTTCTTTTTATATCCCCTAACACAAGTCTAAATAGAACAGGCGTCACGAAAAGTGTGCCGAGCAATTTTCCTGAGCGCAGACCTGCGTCAGTTGCAGAGGAAGACCAGAGGCGTTCTCCATCACAGAACCTCCATCCAGCAGCCACGAACTCAAAAATTCGAAAGCTTTTTTGACGCAAACAAAATCCCGCCAGCTATCATTCCAACATACAGAAACAGTGAGCATAGCACGAAAATATCGTCTAAAAAAAAAGTCCTAAAGCTCCTTAGGAGATACATGGGTTAGTTTAACAGGTTCTTAGAGTCTATAATTGAAGTCATTAGATAGAATTGTCAAGGATGTTTTTTAAGTACCACTTAACCTTATCAGCTAAGTCTTGCAACTGTTACCACGAGTGAACCTCCACATTAATCGTGTTGGATCTGGGATGTAGTATCACTCCATTCTGTATGAGGCTTGGTGGAGATTCTTACTCCTATTACATATAATTGGACACAATTGCTTTTCATTATAATCCAGTGACTATTCAATCATATTATCATTTTAGATTCAATCAGATGGCATTACACCATTGTATTTCCTCGTGTGACTTTTTCACACTAAGGACGTTTGCGCTGTCAGCTGGATGCTTTGACCCCCTTTACCATGCAAGGAAATATTCATCTCTTTGTCAGAAACGAAAACATACCAATAGCATATCAGTCATACTCGTCTACCACCGTGTCTGTTCTTCCTGTGATATTTCAAATTGTGACGACCATAATTTCACCGTTTGGTATTGCAGTCACGATAGGTCACATTCACAGCCAAAAAAGAAAAAAAATCATTTTGCGTAGAGATGACTCCACACAATACCTGAAAGGGGAGGATGATCATTGTATCTGTAACTGGTAAAAGCTGAGAAAATGGCAACGCCAGTCCATTGTCTCTTCAAAGAATCGAAGGACAAAAGTAAGGGGAAATGTAGTTCCCCCTACACTGAGGCTATATACCATAGCTTGCGTATCCATTGATGTCTTTTATACTTGACCCACAGGTTGATAACTCAACACTGTCAGGCAGGCAAGGGTATGATGGTGAGTTATCGTAATATAAAAGCAAGAAGAAAACGAGGAAGTTATCTCAGTCATATTCGGAAAGTTATAACTAGGAGTCTGTGTAGTGTATGAAGTTTAAGATTCTTCATTTGACCTTCGCTTCGAAGCCTATTAGCATATCAAGGCTGTCTGAAATGAGGAGATATTGACGTCCATCCAAGCGATTGTCAAATGTTTGTATAAGAATTATGAATATAGATAGTCTCTGACCTTTCCCGAATATTGAGCAATGTGGAGCTCGAATTGTTTGCCTGTTTACATAGTCTTCCATCCGTTAACTGTAAGGCTATTATGGACATGTTCCGATATCAGAGAATGGAGGCAAATAGCATTTGGAAATGATTCTTTTTTTTTTTTCTAATTGGAAGCACTTTTACCAAGCAATCGTCCAGCTCCACGTGACGACTGCTCTGAATCAAATAAAAAAAGAGATGTATGGATAAAGCAACGTAACTTTTCATCTCTTCGTCTTAGTGTCTCTCTCTCTCTCTCTCTCTCTCTCTCTCTCTCTCTCTCTCTCTCTCTCTCTCTCTCTCTCTCTCTCTCTCTCTCTCTCTCTCCCATCTAAACTACGAAGGGAAGAGGTTCACAGGCGGAGGGGAGCTACAATTAAGATTATCAGCTAAACGAAGTCTCCCCAACATGTCTAGCCAATCAGCTTATTCTAGAAAAGTTAGCATTAGATCCCATGAAAATAAATATTGTGCAACCTCACCCACCCATCGCCCAAACCTCTCCCACCCTCCGTCCAAACCCCACCCATTGTCTCTTGAAAGAATCGTAGGACAAAGGTAAAGGGAAATGTAGTCCCCCTACACTGAGGCTATATACCATAGGCTATATACCATAGGCTATATACCATACCATAGCTATATACCCAATAACCCAACGTTTGGGCGAATGCGGCCCCTGTAAGAGGACGTTCACTCTGGTTTGGCGAGGGTGAAGTGAGATCCTACAGGAAAAGATGGAAGTGGCACAGATGCAGGATCGGATCTTTTGAGGAACACCATTGCAGTGCTGGGGAGTCTCGTACATCTACGTCTGTCTGCTTTTACCATACTGATCTATGAGTTTCTGATCTCTTCTCTCTGTGACAAAAACAGCCCCGAAAGGACCCAATGGTCTGTTGTTGTTTGAATTCCTCTGTGTTCCATTGTATTCCTTAAACCTTTGTGAGCCAGGCATGAAATTGGTTGATCACGATTTTTATCCTCTTTTTGTGGAAAGTAGGTTCAGATATCTTTCGTGTTAGGGGATGTCAGGGAACAGTTTCAAGTACATTGTTGACATCTGTGTGCCATTCATCACAAGGTTCACACACTGAGTATATCTTTCATGAACCGCTTTTCAGACTAGCTTTTGAGTGTGTTTAGCTCTTATAAGTTGATGTAATCCTCGCCACTCTATTTTTCGCATGACCTTGGCATGAGCTAAGAGAACTGAAGGTAGATGCGGCGTATGTGAAGGAAACATGTTAATTCTGTCCCGGTGTCATAATGCTGATGAGACGAAATATAACCATTAAATCAGACATGGTGGGTGTCTTGAGACAAGTATGTAAGGTGGTTCTAGGAATCACTTCAGCATTTTTAATCAGGACTATCCATACTTCCCTGAATGGGTCTGTACCCACAATCTACGACTTACAACTACGTTTTCACTAAAATGAAGGAGCATCGTATGTTATACGTGGTTAGGATTGCCAAAGAGGACCGTGTCAGTGAATATCGAAGTCCCTTGGGAAATTTGAGACGAGTTTAATACCAGTTGTCGCCTTCACTGCGCCTGTCACAGCTATGGAGCTTTACCCTACCCTGTAGATAGAAATATGTCTATATGTATATTCCAATTTCTTTATGCTGCCCACGTATTCCCTGCGTGTCGTAGATGGCCACTAAGAGGGACGTGACGGGTGGCTGGAAATCCTCCCCCCCTTCCTACATTACTTTCCAAGAGAAAGAACAGAGGGAGGAGCCAAGTGAGGAATGTACCCTCTAAGGCTTTGTCATCTGTTCTTGACGCTACCTCGCCCACGCGGGAAATGGCGAACATGTATGAAGAAGACATACACATATGCATGAGTGGAGCGTTGCTGTTGACCCACCAGACCAGCAAAGGGTTATGTCTGGGTGACTGCCAGCCACAACTGGTGCAGTCAGAAGTATACACAAAATTTCTGTATTCCGTGTAAGTCGATTTTTTGCGTGTCTTACACTAGACTGTCGGACGGACTTGCACTGGTAGGAAACCCTGTCATTTGTCGTGGTTCAATAGCCATTTGCATGATCCAGATCAGTGGCGTCTCCAAAACGACAAGAAAAATACTATATAAATATTCCTTTTATGTTTAGCTGAGACGGCACGGACAGCTGTGGCCCTAATCAAGGCCATCCCATATATCTGCCCGAGCATGAGCCAGGGACCCATTTTACCGACCAACCCTTAGGAGTGGATGAACAGCTGGGTTGACTGTGGACCGACTGTCGCAACCAGGATTCGAACCTATGCGCTCGACCCTGGGCTGCCTGTGAATGCGTCATCACGTAAAAAGTTATTCCTCTACTACATTAAGAGCCTATTTCATGGTTGGGAAAGCACACACACACACACACACACACACACACACACGTTCATATATATACGCACGCATAAACATAAGCATACGCATCCAACGATACAGAGTTCTATAGCGCTGCTTGTGCGTAACCATCTTTTTAATGTGTCACTACGAGAGACCGAAACGCGCTAAACATTTTCTGATTCCATAAAAATGACATTCGATCGCGTAGGCATCCTATGTCAAGTAGATATTAAACTGTTAAACTGATTTGATTCTGTTATGAACTCTTCCACAATTTCTGATGACCTGTTGGACGTTGCTTTATTAATAGTAAGAGAACAAAGGAGATAAAGATTTCTATTATATTCTGATGAATAAAAGAAAAAAAAAGGATATTGACATGAGGTTTCCTGAAGCAGATTAAAAATAATATGTTCCATTTGTCGAGCAGCCATGTAATACCGCAGCAATGACGTATTTCAATAAAAAGCTCGAAATGTACATCATTTATTCATAGGAAATCCACATATGACAGTTATATTCTGGTCAGAATATATTACGCTTCACTTAGGAGTCTAGTAAATAAGAGAGAGATAAAGAAAGAGTTAAAATCACACACACACACACACACACACACACACACACACACACACACACACACACTTTAGAACATGCTACTTAAGTTTAATCACTACACTCATAGAGGCACAAAGAGCCAATAGAGAAGCTCCAGAGGAGAGCAACAAACACGGTAAACAAATTGGAGTTAAGTTACGGGGAAAGGCTAGCTAGAGACCTGGATTGAACATGCCCATCACGGCAGAGAGAAGAGTTAGAGGTGACCTACTCACAACCTTCAAGTTTATTTTGTCCAGATTGATGAAATAAAGGTAACAGTTCTGCATAAGAAGTAGGAACAAAGCAAGAAGCACGTTAAAAGAAAAAAAGATGTTATGGAGTATTGTACAGTATAGGAGCGGTGGAATGAATAGAAGTCTTGGATGAGGGAATAGTAACAGTAGACATGAGACAGAGGATTTCAAAATTGACTGATGGTAAACTCAAGACATGAGATCCTCCATAGTGTAAGACTCCCTACACGCACAGCACAAATGGGTAATTTCAAATAAGTAAATACATACACGGAAAGCATATGATATGGTATAATACGCAGGAAGCTGTTAAAAGAACATGGATCTTCATCCAAGAATAAGGGGAGGACTTTCAATAGACTGATAATGACATTAGTGGAAGGTGGGGAAAGGACGCATGTCAGAGGAACGCTATTAGGGACATAGTTACTGAGCACTGCAGGAGAAACGTTTCACCCCTTGGGAATTAAACGTTTCAACCCGAGAAACGTTCCTGAAAACAAGAACTTACAGGCATAAGAAAGCCACATAGCGAGATGCTGCAATAACTTTGGGAGGATATGGAAATAACAAGATCCTTTCCTTAAAATATGTGAAGCACACGTCCAGCACAGACCACTCAAAACCATCCCTTGTTCCTCGAGAATGAGTTGAGGTCTCCTCGAATTTCCAATACCCATTCCAGGTCAAACTGCTTTGTGAGGACGCGTTGTGTTGTGCAAATGCCAGTCAGATGCATCCTTTCCCTTACCAGAATGTCTTACCGAAGAGAGTAAAAGTAGTGACATGATATTCTCCCACGATGGGATATGATGGGCAAGGGCGAATGTCGAAAGAAAGTCTATCTAGCAATGAGTACCTACGGGGAGAAGTTTTAGCCAAAAGGCACACCACACTTAAGAGTATTTACTTATGTATGACACCTTACAAGATTATGCCATAAGACAAGATCTGCGTGTAGCGTCCACCGCAAGCACGTATAGAATTACGAGGAACGAAGCATTCAAATTACGCGTTGTCAAATGCTGCGTAGGAGAGGGAGAGATTGTATGTAGAGTGAAGGCATAACTGGCCGCTCTGGCGAGACAAGATAATCCCAGATGGACACGACTAGATAAGTGAGCAAAATGAGATGCATCAACACGAGCGTTCGACTCTTCGATTCCCTTCGTCCGTCCACAACACCTTTATGCATCCATCACGCTGCTGCCTGACCCTGACTTGGTACCTTAGGGAATAAAATCTTTAAGAGCATTGAAGTCGTATCTTATCTTTCATGTTTTCCTTTTATCATCAATTTCCTCAGGGAAAACTTCCTCGGCTCATTTTTCCTCTATTTACCTGTCCTTACGTGTATATTCCTCTGTTATTCAGCATCTCTTTCAAAGTGTATTAGAAGATCGGCTTTCTCGTTATACATATTCTCTTCTCGATACTAGTTTTAGATGGAATTCTTTCATATAGATTCCAATATCACTCTTTAATGTATCCTCATACTTTAAGTTTAGTGACTTTAAGTCAGACTTTGTTATCAATTACTCTTGATATAAACTCTTCTGATCCAATTCCCTCGACTGATGCTCTTATCAAATTGATCAATGCACGATTTCTTTCCTTTTTCTAAGTGTTATAATCCACTTGATTCAACCAGTGCTCCAAGACTCAGAATATGTTGCTACGTATCATATGAGACAAATGAGCTTTTGCATATGCTAAAAGAATGTTTAAGAAGCTGATGTAATGCATCATGTTGACAGACTGTACAAAAATCATAAAAGTATTACATAGTGTCACTTTGAATTACCCTCACGTGAGAGAAGAATGTTCCCTCACAGGTGCCGACTTGACTATCCTTTTCTGGTTTGTTTTGGCATGTTATTCCAAACAAGAATTCCTTTAAATGCAACGTGAATTGGGCGACTCGAAGCGCGTTGTTTCAAACTTGAAATCGGATGGACAGATATTAGCAGACCTCCTCTCCAGAAAAATATTGATGACGATAATAATAATGATAATAATGATAATGATAATAAGATAATGATAATGATAACAATAATGATGATAATGATAATGATAATGATAATAATAGTAATAATAACAACGATAATAATAATGATAACAATAATAATAATAATAATAATAATAATAATAATAATAATAATAATAATAATGAAAATAATAATAATAATAATAATAATAACAATAATAATAATAATAATAATAGTAATAATAATAGTAATAATAATGATAATAATAATAATGATAATAATAACAATGATAATAATAATAATGATAATGATGATAACAATAACAGGCCAATGGATCGAGTGGATGTAAATAAGTTAGTTCACTCAATTCCTTTACCCTTTCCACTTTAGACAGCCTAGTCCACTGACATCTACGGAGCTCAAGTTCATCTCCCTCCCTTTCCCTTGATTTAATATGATCCGATCGTTTTACCTTTTCAATGCACATCGCGTCGAACAGAGCGCATTTCCCCCCTGTCGCCATGTCATTTACAACGGGTCTTGAAAGGAAACTTAAACAACCTGTATGTTAAACCTCTTAGACAGTACGTAACTCGTACATGTACACGACAAAAGCCTTTGATAACAATGGCAGAAACGTTTTGTACGGAAGCAAAATGTCAGAGTAAAATTACGAAGAAACACTGTTCAATACAGTCTCTGGACCACTGCCTTAAACCATTCGTCTACAGCAGGTATAGTGTGTAAATGTCACTTAAATGTGAGCATTGATGACCTCCTACATGGATACCATTATCCTCTCCCTTCCGTCAAAATACCATTATCTTCCCCATATCACTGACGATGGTGTGCTCCAAGCAATGATTTTTTTCTTTGTGCTCCAAACAATGATTTTTTCTTGTGTGCTCCAAACGATGATTTTTTTTCTTGTGTGCTCCAAACGATGATTTTTTTTCTTGTGTGCTCCAAACGATGATTTTTTTTCTTGTGTGCTCCAAACAATGATTCTTTCTTGTGTGCTCCAAACGATGATTTTTTTTCTTGTGTGCTCCAAACGATGATTTTTTTCCTTGTGTGCTCCAAGCAATGATTTTTTTCACATCATTTTTTTCAAAACGAAATCGAATGGATCTGTTATTACTGAAGCTGACTGACGTCAGACCGGGAGCAACAGGTGTCGAAACAGATTCGTTTGAATTGACAGCAATTGCTCGCACGGGTGTCGACAGGCGTCGGCGTAACGTAAGTCCGCATGGCTTTGGGTACGCTGGGAAAAAAAAGAAAAAGAGTGGCGGGGGAGAGAGAGAGAGAGAGAGAGAGAGAGAGAGAGAGAGAGAGAGAGAGAGAGAGAGAGAGAGAGAGAGAGAGAGAGAGCATAGCCCTGATGCTGGGACGGAGCTATCATTCTTCAGCTGATACTCACTTTTACTCTCCCATGCCTGCAGAGAAGTAGCGGAAGGACGCCAAATTTTTTTTTATCTTTCTAATGACGGAAAGTAAGCTATTTTCAGTCACTATGTTGCCTACCTCATGACGACTCGGTTAGAGCTGATGATTGCTGCTGAGAAAGAGGGACGGGAAGAAGGACTGGGATCTGACAATGAGAAAGAGAGAGAGAGCGACTGAAGGATATAGAAAGACGGGAGAGAAGAGAAAAGAGAGAGAAGGAGACGAAGAACAAAAGAGGATATATGTTTGAGAGGTTGATTCGTGTTGTTCTCCGGTTACAGGGACTTTAGGCTCTGGCCTTGTCTTCGATGTGTGGAGTTTGACTCGATTGACACTAGTAAGGCAGGTAAAGCTTGTGGGCCTGACCTTACTGGAATCGGTTCACTTACTTTGGCTGGTGGTAACCCGGTCCTTTCCCCTCCATCTGGCCTATGCTCTCCTCCGGCTCTTGCTGAACGATCCCTCTCCCATGGCTCTCTGTCTATCTATCTATCTATCTATCTATCTATCTATCTATCTATCTATCTATCCATCTATCTGTTTGGTAGTAGGTGACAAGCAACCACTGACAAGGGAGTTATAACACCCGTACTACCCGCCTGGGTCATAGGAGGGTTAATGACTGTTGCGCAGTTAGCCACCACTTCAGTGGCTGTCACTTATCACTCTTTTGGCCCAGGTAGCTATCTTTTCTTTCTGCCTCAGCTACTTCGTATATAAATCTTGACAACACGTAACTTCCGCGTAACTAGGCTCCATCCCTCATATTGCTCGCTCCACCAGACAGACATCTTACACAACAACGTAAGCTGGAAGGAACAAGTCAGTACCATCATTAGATTTTCCAGCCATTTGTCTCTACCTACTCTCCTCGTCGACACAGGATGCCTGGACTCACACTTCACCAGGAGCAAATTAAAAGCTCTTCGACTCTAGTTCTTCCCCAACTCACCTATGGCTCTCCTACCCGGTCGTCTTCCTCCTTATCCACCACCACACATCAGACTGACAAAAAAATAGGACATGCAAGATCATCCTCGGTCCTTCTTAAATCACCCATTAGTAGATCCTCACCACACGGAATCCATCCTCCCTCACCACTCATTCTCACCATCATGTGAACCTCATCCACCAATTTGGATGGGGTCGCTTCTTCACTCCCACCCTAAGATCCTACCTATTGAAATCCCTCGTCTCGGTCGTTGCGACTTGGTACCGAAACCGCATTTAACCCATAAGAGATCGTACAGACCACGACAGAAAAAAAAAAACCCACCCCAACCATTCTGAAAATGAAGACTGTCTGTACAAAGTACAGCCTTACTGTGTACGTAATTGTAAATATGTTCTCTACGTTTTCAGCCTCTGGTCTCGTAAAGGCCCGTCATTGCAGAGGAAAACTCGTAACAAGTTCTACTCTCGAGGCCTGAAATAATCTCCTTGATTCAGTTCACTGGGCGGAGAATTAATTTTAACTTGAATATTTGGCAGCGATGTGTAAATGTTTCCGTCCGGTTTTCTCATAATTATGTTTGGTGCAGAAATTCGGTAGAATATTGTGTCCTGTATAATGTTTTCGAGGACGCTACAATTATATCAAGAAAAATACGTATATCGATTTCAGTCACAATGATTCAAAAGAAATTAACATATCAATAGAAAGTTCACAAATAAAATATGTATTTGCTCTACCCATGAGAAGAAAAAAAGATACAAAAGACAAATGAATTACGAACGCGACAGTAACGTACTGAAGCTTCGAAACGAGACGACTGAAGAGCAACAATGTCTTGACGTTTTCTGACGCGCCGTGTCAAGTTGATGGTTTGAGGCCGTTTCCAGGAGAACAGCCACGTCTCCTCCTCCCAACCTGCCTCTTTTCAGAATTTACCTCACAGCCAGCTAGGAGGTGATGGGTAGCCAGACGACCTTCCTGAATATGCTGAATGTTTCCTAATGGAACTGTGTTGAATTACCGTTCAGAATAGTGCAGAGACATTTACCATTCGAACAAGCGTATAACAGCTTTACTGCCATTATGCTATAGTATTGATATTTATTACTCGCTGGCCGTTTCTGGTGTAAGCGACGTAGCTCCAGCAACAGATGAAGAAGGGCCTGATGTTCTTTCTTTCCACATCCTCTCTGTGATGTAAAGTATACCTTATCCAAAGGCTCATCTGCAGTCAGTCCCCAGAGACCATTCCATGGCTCCTCCTCCTCATTTAAGATACCGTGGATCAGCCCATTGACTGCACGTCACTCTGTATATCAAGTCGCCCCGCCTATGTCACTCTCCAAAAGAAGGAATTGCTAAGCGAGGATTTTCCTTTACCAACAGGAACACCAGCAAGTTCAGTAGCAACACCAGAGGCAGCTGCATCATTAGAAGTAACAACAACATGAAGACTCCAGCAACAATATCGGAAGACACGTAAACAGTAGCGCCATGAGAAGGAAAATCCAATCTAAACCCACAATCGGCATCACCGTCGACTACCACAACGACCCACAACACCATTAGATACCACAGCATTTCTACCAGACTGCTAATAATAGCAGCACCACCAGACGCCACCATCAGATGAAAACATTAACGTTAACTCCACCAACAGCAAGAACGTAAGCTCCACCAACAGGGTTGCAGCTTACAGCCAGCCAGCCAAAACAGCAACAACATCAAAACCAGTGACACAGTACCAACCCAGGCACAGGCGACGCCAAAAAACTACGGACCAACAGTTCACCAACGTGTCTGACTCGAGCCGGTAGACTTGTCCTAGCAGACCCTAAGCGTGTAGCACCACCTACTCACCCAAAGAATTTACGGTATGGAGGAGCGATCCTTAAAATCATATGGGCAAGAATTAGACAGCTTACGAACCTCGGAGAATATGGAATATATATATATATATATATATATATATATATATATATATATATATATATATATATATATATATATATATATATATATGAAGGAGTAAATCATGTAAGGGAAAATGCTTGTATGTACGCGACTATGATGAATGTTGCTGTCCAACACAGGCCAAAGCTTGGGTGTTTATGTTTACTGCTGCCGTCCTGTCATGACGGATAATGCAAAATTGATGCGTGTGGGTTTAACGAACGGGATATGCCAAATTGGAAACTTTGATTAACGACGCCGAATTTCACGTATCCACTTATAATCATACGTGATGCACATTCACTCATGCCCATCAAACGTTGACATCACTTGTATATGTGTGTGTAATGCATCCTCTCCTTTTTCAAATGCATACTTTCTTATTCATCTTTGCTTTACCAGTTTTAAGCATGAACAATCCTTTCCTCGCTGAAACTCAATTGTTGCGTGATTTGGCCTACTAATTATTACGCTACAATTGAGAGTGTTTACGCCGTCAAATGCAAGGCATGTAAAGATATTCAGATAGGTCACATAGGAAAAACTGTAACGGAGAGGTGTTATTGGCACCGTCATGCAGTACGCAGGGATGACCACAAAAATGCGATCGCTAAACATTGTCATGAAAATGATCACCCCATAGATCTTGAAAATCCCGTTATTCTACACCTCTCTGCTGATTATGCCACACGTAACGTCAATGAATCTGTCTTAATTGCTACGAATTTTAATTTGTCCTCAAGCAATTCTAAAGCCTATCCTAGCATTAACCAAATCATTATGAGAGAATTGATTAACCACGAAAACATAAAAAAAAAAGTTGTTCAAGACACACTCAGCTACCCAGGTCAACCCCCGCCACGTGACCCACCTTAATCACTCTCCCTTACAACGGTTACTGCCAGACAAAGCGGACAGTGGTTGGTTTGTACAGATTGGTGCTGGACGGCGGGACTCAAGTGTGATGTTGGGATTTAAATAACTTTGTTAAGTACTGGCACCTGATGAGGTGGATTGTCTCCACGAGACATGTCGTGCCACATGTATAGAAAAATTACATGTTAAGTAAGATTGTATGAACTACTGAAGTGCGATTTCACCTTCATGCTATCATCATAGATTAGTATGATCATATGCATATATATATATATATATATATATATATATATATATATATATATATATATATATATATATATATATATACCGCAATATTTCCTGCCACCACTGAACAACTGTGCATTATAAACACACACACAACACACACACACACACATACACACAGGGGCGAAGCGTAGCAACACTTAGATATCAATTCCTTTAGGTAAAGCTGAGGGATCACACTACCAACACGGCAGTCAATGTTTCTCTGCTTTACTAATCAACACAACACTGAAGGTGTCTACACTAGTATGGAGGCAGAGGTGATGCTCACGCTGACCTTGATCATTGCAATCATACGTGACACTTATCCTCCCTCCCTCCACAACTTCGAGGCATAACACTTAACCAGGAACCTAAAGGCACGAACATCCATGACCATTCTCCCAAGACTGAAAACTACCACAACTATGCATTATACAAACAAACAACTACCACAGCCACTCCTTTGTGTAACTGTATAACAAAAGCCATGAAATTCCATTTGAAGACTTTATCCAGAGCCATGAACAAATAGAATCAAACGGCGGACTACCGCAAAAAGACCTGAACAGAACTGCCAGAGTTTTACATCCTCATCAGTCATCAGTAACCACAATCCTGCCATTAACACACACACACACACACACACACAGCCCTGGTCTCCTGCAGTACTTCAGTACCTACGATACTGGGACGACTAATTAAATTGGTATATCATTCTAAATGGGCAATTACGTCATGCTCGGGACGATACATTGCCCGCTATAATCTATTTCAAGCGGCTATAATCTATCCCAAAACAATTGCCGATGATAACAGGCTGCGTGTGTGTGTGTGTGTGTGTGTGTTTGTGTGGAAACCAGCCAGGCATATTACATCAATAATCACGAAACTTTTCCTTCGTCAGTGAATAGCTCTCATAAGTAAATCATGGAATCATTTTAGATATTAACACCCGCTATATTTCTTCGTCAATAATTAAAGTATATTTGAGTCACTGTTCAATGACTTAGAACATATAGATATGCTTGATAGACTTGGTTCTTTCTTGATGGATGAAAGCTCTGCTTCTTGCAGCACAGAGACCATAGTGGTCAGCAGGCGAGGACCTTAAGCACGTAATTCTGCAGAGGAACACGCAATGACCAACATTACTAAAGTATGGTTCCAAAAAGGTTCCGTAGTGTCAGAGAAGATTGGAAAGTGGAAAGGTTACACGCGGACGGCAACAGATGACAACAAATCTGGAACCGAGAATTGATTGCTTAGTAAGTCAGAGAGACGTAGGGTAGATAGACGCCATGTGTTGCTCTTCAGATTGGCTCATTTTCAAGACAAGAGAAGTAGATGATATGTTCTGGTGTTTCTGTTTTGATATGATTGTTATCATGGCTACAATTTGCTGTCTTTGTTCATAGGTATCGCTGAGACAACATTACATAAGTATGATTTTATGTGTGTGTGTGTGTGTGTGTGTGTGTGTGTGTGTGTGTGTGATTACTATTTGTGTTTTATGGGAGGAGAGTTTTACGCTCATATTGCCCGTCTCTTAATTTTGTACATATGTACCATATCTTTACTCTCATATCTGCATGCACACACACACACACACACACACACACACACACACACACACCATCCCATGCCAGGTACCCATTTATCAACAACCCATTTCGTCAACAAAATCACCGTTCTCTGCTTGCGAAAAGAATTATGAAATTCGGAATTTTAAAGAAAGTCATTGATATGGAATATGAATCTCCCGTTGATTTCTCATTATATGGAATATAAGGGATATATAGATCGCACTTCAGTTGTTCATACAATTCTATTCAACATTTAATTTTTCTATACATGTGGCACGACATGTTTCGTGGAGACAATCCACCTCATCAGGTGCCAGGACTTAACATAGTTATTTAAATCCCAACATCACACTTGCGTGACGCCGTCCAGCACCAATCTGTAACAGACCAACCACTGATTGGTGCTGGACGGCGGGACTCAAGTGTCATGTTGGGATTCAAATAACTTTGTTAAGTACTGGCACCTGATGAGGTGGATTGTCTCCACGAAACATGTGCCACATGTATAGAAACATTACATGTTAGATGTAATTGTATGAACTCCTACTGAAGTGCGATTTCACCTTCATGCTATCATTACGGACTAGTATGATCATCATATCTATATTTATATATATATATATATATATATATATATATATATATATATATATATATATATATATATATATATATATATATATATATATATGCGAAACTAAGGATCGTGTCACATATTTATTATGGAGTTGTAACGTTTCCATGGTCAGTTCGCTCTGTTATTGTCATTGATATTCAAAAAGTTTTGAAGCCAAAAGATAAACAACGGTATTTTTGGATTCAGGTAAAATTCTATAATACACTGTAATAAAGGTTAATTAATCCTCACTTGTTTTTACTGAAGTCGGTGTTTTCCGTTTTTTGTTTTCTGGTTTTTTTTTGAAAAGAAAAATCGTGAAATTAAAACATAAACATTTGTTTTGGATATGATATCAACTGATGTGTACCTCATGCACGTTCAGGAAAGAATCTGAAACCTTTCATTAGTTTTCACCTCTAATATCTTACCTCATTGGGGCCTACATAGTCTAAAGTGCTAATCCTTATGGCATTGGCACGGTACATGGGAGTACATGAGGAAGATCATAACAGAAGCTTCGAGCTGCTCATGACTAGGTTGACCCACTTGTAACTCACTTGTGTCTGTGGTAATTTCTGGGTTGTGAGGGTAAAGCAGTTAGAAGGAATTCCTTTTATTTCTATGATGATTCGTGCTTAGAGATGACTGAAGGAGAATTAGTTTCTAATCTAACATGTTCTATTATGTTGTAGTTGAACAGACTTGGGTGCTCTCTCTCTCTCTCTCTCTCTCTCTCTCTCTCTCTCTCTCTCTCTCTCTTACTCCGACGCTCATTGTCTCTGGCGATTGCAGAGAGATGGACAGAGAAAGAGAGAGAAAGAGACAGAGAGATAACCTTCCACTATCTCAAACTGTTCCACCTTTCCAATCAAAAGGCATCCATCTATCCACTTGCATTCAAGCTCCCTTTACCTCTCCCTCCCTATGTGCCTCCCATTTCAATATACCATTTCATCTTATCTCTTCATTTCTCATTATATGGAATCTCTAACCTGTCCATAAACAACTGAAAGGGAGTTACACCTTAAGAGAATTATGTAGCTGTAGCATCTGCCTCTTTAAACTACCTGCAAGACGAAAACACCTGTATACATCAGTCAGCCGTAAATCTTCTATCCATGAGCGCCTGTGGGAGACACGTACTTGCATCGTCTGCATGGAGGTTGTGTCTGTAACAACAAATCGCCCACAATATATTCAAGGAAGATACGCATGTTGAAGTATGCCAACACATGTGTGGTAGAAATACCCATGAAACAGCAGCGAGATATACGCTTTATTGTTGACGAGAGACATGAATACCAGCAACACTTGCAAGGCACGCAGCTGCCTCTTTAGAACACCTGCGACAGATGTAAGTCTTGCGATTTACGCACTGCCACGAAGTTAAGCCACCTGGAACCGGGCGTACCTTGATTCATCCTTAAGTATATATGAAAATGGCTTAAATTCCTCAGCCTCAGAGCGTCCGTGTCTGGGGCACACTTCACAGACCTGAACAAGTGACACTGAGGTCAGTGATAGTACCCAGTGACTTCCTTCACTGCTTGATCCTGTTACCGTATCCCTCACCTAAATCCCCAGCATCTTGCGATATCCACAAACCCGTTAATGTGGTTACATATCATGATGAATTTGCTATATAACCATTTTGCATCGTCAGCTGCAGTCCTTGTTTTTGCAATATCTGAGAGTTCTTTCACCTCAGTGTGGTCGTGTCCTGATTGCAGGACGCGGTACGAATGACTTTCCATACCTCTGATACCCCTATGAGAAACGCTCGCTGGAACAGAGACTTCACTTCGCTGATGCCAAACGCTGTTACCAAAAAAGCTTCGACAGCAATTCGTTAATAATTACGAACGTCTTGATTAAATAGTAAATGGCGAATCTCCTCATTCCGACGGTTACATGACTCGAGCCACTAATTATTTATTATATGAGGATTATATCAGTATGATTTCACCGCCGCTCGGAAAATTAAGATAACTGTTATGATAATTACTTGGTTGGGGAGAGGGAGGGGGAGGCCGTTTTGGTTATTGTCCTCGTTAAGCTGATTAAAGGTTTACATTATGCTGTTTAGGGGATGACTGCGTTCGTGGCGTTGTGAATTACAGATTCACATTTTCTGTTCAGTCTTATAGAGCTATTTGAGGGGTCACGAACATGTGATGCCTTTCAGTGATTGAGGAATGTGAGAAAAGGTCGTATATGAATCATCTTCTACGTAACTATTTTTACGGCAATGAATTCATGATTATGCTTAAAGAAACTCTAGGCTTTGAAGACTAAGCCAAAATATAAAAGTTGATCTAATGCTGCTCCTAAGGTCTTTGTGGACGGTATGGCATTTGTCGTGTAATATAAGCATTTAATCTATGATCTTTCACGATGACTTTGATTTCAGAATCACCATCGAATTGGCTCTTATGTGAGATATATATCATTCACCACAAAGGCGACGAGGCACACTTATCCACTATGTTTTTCATAGGTTTTTATAGATTGATCAAGAGACTGACAAAAAGACTTTTTAACTCGGTGTAATTGCTGTTTCGGACACATCCATTTTCATTTTACATCTTATAGTTTCCAAGATGAATGGCAAGGGGCGATGCGTGGGGCAGGCAGGTATTCACACCTTTAAGTGTGGGAATACTATAAGACTCCAAGTCTTATGGGTTAAAAGCTCCACAGATGGGAATGATCAGTGCGGGAGTGGGTGGATAGTTAAGTTATCTATGTTTCATCTTGTTTCATCTTATGTTTGTGTTATTTCTTAGGCCCGCTCTCCCCCTTCCATTCTGTGGGTGGATATTAGTACTAACAGATTCAAGAGACATGGGGAAACGGAAATGTACGAAAAATGATGAATGGTAGGGTAAATTGGTTCACTAATATCTATCCATATACTGAATTACTTTATCTTCCGCATCTTTCCTTTTCCGTCGTTTTCATACTGACACTTGGATCTTCTCCATTTCTCGACTACATCTGACTACTTGGCCTCTTCTTTGTCCAGGTCTTTCAACTTTCTATTCTAAATTCTGTGATCTCTTGAACTTTTCCAGGCCTTTTAACCTTCTTCTCTCAATTTTCTGATCTCTTGAACTTTTCCAGGCCTTTTAACCTTCTATTCTCAATTTTCTGGTCTCTTTAAACTCTATAGGGCATTCTTCTATAGCCATCAATTATTCAGCCTTTCTGTCTCATCTTCCTGGCTTTCTGATCTCTTCTCTTTGCCTTTTGACTTCTTCCTTCTAACTTTTTAACCACTTCTCTCAGGCCTTTTGTCACTCTGGCGTCTTGACCTTGCTGTGCGGAATTACATTTTCGAGCCAAGTTAAACCCCCTTTTCTTTTTACCGCACAACCCAGTCGTGGGCCAATCAGGCCTCCTGTTGTCTGTCTTTCTCATGTGAACTCAAGTAGACTCATTCAACACCAGTCTATTTACGCCGCGAGATCTTCAGCAAAACCTTCACTCACCTCATCTTCCCCGCACCGAAGACTTACATCCTGGGAGATGGATCTCATCATTCCGCGCCTCCTCATTCCATTGTTTATGTGATCCAAATAACAATAGGTAGAGAGGTCCAACTAACAAAAGACGAATATGATCCCAGTTAACAACAGGTTCAGGTGATCCTAGTAACAACACTTATCACTGATCTTAGTTAAAACAGGTATATATGGTCCCAGTAACAGCACCTGTAGCTGATCCCAGGAACTACAAATAAAGGTGAACCCAGTAGTAACAAGTGCAAGGGGTTCCTGTAACAACATCATTTCAGATACGTTACAGCGTAAACGAATGGAGGTGGCTCTGTCGACATACAGTGTAGTAACATCACGTATAGGTACCTCAGGTGAAATACGGTACAACATAAGCAGAAGCAAGAGGCCACAGTTATAATACGATACAATGACAACAAGTGCAGGTAGCCTAGGTGAAATACGGTACAGCATTAACAGGATCAAGAGGCCACAGTTGAAATACGGTACAGTGACAAGTACAGGTTGCCCAGGTGAAATACGGTACAGCATTTACAGGATCAAGAGGCCACAGTTGAAATACGGTACAGTGATGAGTACAAGTAGCCCAGGCGAAATACGGTACAGCATGAACATGAGCAAGATACCACAGTTGACATACGGTACAGTGAGAACAAGTACAGGTAAGCCCAGTTGAAATACAGTACAGCATTCAACAGAAGCAAGATACCACAGTTGAAATACGGTACACTGACGACAAGTACAGGTAAGCCCAGCTGAAATACGGGTGCAGTATTGATAGACGTTAGAGACGACATGCGGTAAGGCTACATCACGTATAGGTCGCCCAGGTGAGCCACAGTTGAAATGTGTTACTCCGAAACCAAATAGGAGCGGCACCAGTTGCAATAGCGTGTGATTAGCCACATCACAGGCGTTAAAGTTGGGGGGTCATATATCATCAACTGGACATGGGGCTCGCCAGTCACACAGGGATTATTGCTGGAAAGATGCAGGTGGTGGAGAAACAGTGGTAGGGAGAAGTATCTGGACAGAGGTGTTTGTAGAAGGGATATATATGTGTGGTTGTGTAGGAGGAAGGAAAGAGAATGGGACGTTTGGAGATGGGGAACTTTAGAGTGGATAGGGAGCTAAGAAGGAGATGAGCGTTGGGTGGGCGAGTGGTGTGGGGATAGAGCTAAAATGGGAAGGAGTAGTGGGTGAGAAACAGACATCAAAGCCTTGTGGCGTTATCCAGATTATTTTTCGACTTTCAATATTTTCTAATCGTTTATCGTCGACATCGGAAAAGATCTAATTAAAAATTCCCAGATCTGTGTTTCCAGTTGTATGTGGAGAGAAAACCTTGCCGTCTTTTGGTAAACAGTCAGCTTAGAGCCTCAAAGAAAGGCAAGACTATTTATATTCACTTCTTGGGTCTGAATATCAATTCATATTTTCCTCTTGACTCTGAATATCCATAATATTTTCCTCTTGTCTCCGAAAATCTACTTACATTTACCTCTTGGCTCTGAATATCCATTATATTTTCCTCTTGGCTCTGAATATCCATTATATTTTCCTCTTGGCTCTGAATATCCATTATATTTTCCTCTTGCCTCTGAATATCCATTATATTTTCCTCTTGGCTCTGAATATCCATTATATTTTCCTCTTGGCTCTGAATATTCAGCAAACTTAAAGAACAGGAATTACTACTTTATACTTTATTTTCAAGCAATGTGCTCTGTCGTGAGGCTGAGACTCTAATGTACCCTGTGGTGGAGGCAGCATTAAGAGCCGTCATATCCTAGTCACTGGCCACTACCGCTCCGCTCCGTCACCCGTGTCACCGTGGGCTTTAACGAGACCAGTTCCTGGGGGTAAGTGTGGCGCAGGAGTGAGAGGCGAGGTTTTGTGGTGTGGTGCAGGAGTGAGAGGCGAGGTTTTGTGGTGTGGTACAGGAGTGAGAGGCGAGGTTTTGTGGTGTGGTGCAGGAGTGAGAGGCGAGGTTTTGTGGTGTGGTGCAGGAGTGAGAGGCGAGGTTTTGTGGTGTGGTGCAGGAGTGAGAGGCGAGGTTTTGTGAGGCCACTGCCTCTGACCCCCACTTTGCTGTCCTCATGCATTGCTCTGGTGCCGAGTGATAACGAGAACTGTGGGTCTTTCAGAGAAAAATGGAAGGGAGTATCGGTTAGGTTATGACCGTGACGCATTCGCAGGCTGCCAAGGGTAGAGTCCGGTCCGGCATGGCTCGAATCTTTCTGCTTGCGGTAGCCTGTCCACAGTCAACCCAGCTGTTAGATAGATAGATAGATAGATAGATATAGATATATAGATATGATGGTCACCCTCGTCTGTGATGATAGGATGAAGGTGAAATCGCACTTCAGTAGAGTTTCATACAATTTGATTTAACATGAATTTTTTCTGTACATGTGGCACGACATGTTTCGTGGAGACAATCCACCTCATCAGGTGCCAGTACTTAACAAAGTTATTTAAACCCCAACATCACACTTGAGTCCCGCCGTCTAACACCAATCTGTAACAGGCCAACCACTGTCCGCTTTGTCTGGCAGTAACCGTTGTAAGGGAGAGTGATTAAGGGGGGTCACGTGGCGGGGTTTGAACTGGGTAGCTGGATGTGTCTTGAACAACTTTTTTAATGTTTTCGTGTTTTGTCAAATCCCTCATAATGATTTGGTTAATGCTAGGATGGGCTTTAAAATTGCCTGGGGACAAATTAAAGTTCTTAGTATTAGCAATTAAGACGGATTCAATGACGTTACGTGTAGCATAATCAGCAGAGAGGTATAGAATAACGGGATTTTCAAGATCTATGGGGTGATCATTTTCATGACAATATTTAGCGATCGCATTTTTGTGGTCACCCCTGCGTACTGCATGACGGTGCTAACAGCACCTCTCCTTTATAGTTTTTCATGTCTGACCTATAGATAGATAAATAGATAGATAGACAGATAGAGAGAGAGAGATTGATAGATGGTCAAATATAGATAGATAGACAGATAGACAGAGAGAGAGATAGACTGATAGATAGTCAAATATACTTTATGAACCTGAAACGAGTCACGACTGGTGGCTCTCATGGAGCACTTTGATCCTGATTCAGATTTAGAGACGTTTTTTTGATGCGCTTCAGCCCTCGTTTGTTATAGCGAATCACAGATGAAGAGTACATGTAATGAAAATGAAGTCTATAGTGTCTTGACGACCATTACTATAACTCGACAAGGCTTACCTTTAGAAGGAAACGTGTACACACATACAACGTGTGATGGCCAATTACATACATTCACGAACGTGAATCTATGTCGAGCAGGGTCGGAAGAGGCTTTAGTCTGCCAGTCCGAGAGATATTACCGACCGTAACGATCTCGTGTTGCAAACTTCGTAGACAAAGGTAGCAGGAATGAGCTAAGGAGATACAACATAACGTGAGGCATTTACCTTTTTTGCTGAGCGGTGAAAATCCCAAATTTTGTTAAGGATTACGGTGAAAATCCCAAATTTTGTTAAGGATTACAGTGAAAATCCCAAATTTTGTTAAGGATTACAGTGAAAATCCCAAATTCTGTTAAGGATTACAGTGAAAATCCCAAATTTTGTTAAGGATTACAGTGAAAATCCCAAATTCTGTTAAGGATTACAGTGAAAATCCCAAATTTTGTTAAGGATTACGGTGAAAATCCCAAATTTTGTTAAGGATTACAGTGAAAATCCCAAATTTTGTTAAGGATTTCAGTGAAAATCCCAAATTTTGTTAAGGATTTCAGTGAAAATCCCAAATTTTGTTAAAGATTACAGTGAAAATCCCAAATTTTGTTAAAGATTACAGTGAAAATCCCAAATTTTGTTAAGGATTACAGTGAAAATCCCAAATTTTGTTAAGGATTTCAGTGAAAATCCCAAATTTTGTTTAGGATTACAGTGAAAATCCCAAATTTTGTTAAGGATTACAGTGAAAATCCCAAATTTTGTTAAGGATTACGGTGAAAATCCCAAATTTTGTTAAGGATTACAGTGAAAATCCCAAATTTTGTTAAGGATTACAGTGAAAATCCCAAATTTTGTTAAGGATTACAGTGAAAATCCCAAATTTTGTTAAGGATTACAGTGAAAATCCCAAATTTTGTTAAGGATTACAGTGAAAATCCCAAATTCTGTTAAGGATTACAGTGAAAATCCCAAATTTTGTTAAGGATTACGGTGAAAATCCCAAATTTTGTTAAGGATTACAGTGAAAATCCCAAATTTTGTTTAGGATTACAGTGAAAATCCCAAATTTTGTTAAGGATTACAGTGAAAATCCCAAATTTTGTTAAGGATTTCAGTGAAAATCCCAATTTTTGTTAAGGATTACAGTGAAAATCCCAAATTTTGTCAAGGGATTACACGATTTAATACGAATTCACTGCCAGTCTTTCTCCAGTTATTCTTATCAGTTCTTTAGTTCTTCATTATCCCTTTTATGCTCTGTTCCTCCAGGAAACATCAACCTATCTTTACCTTGACACCTGAAGTGTGATTGATTCATATACGTGGAATTCATGCAATGTAAAAGACGCCATAGATATCGTTTTCCCATAAACCGACAGGTTAGAGATGGTCCCATAAACCAAAAGACAGAACACATGTTATAAAGCATGAGGCACCAAAAAAAAGAAATACAAAACAAAAGATGAAGAAAATGTATATAGGAGAGAAGCCACCCTTTGCACAAGCTGGACGTGACCATATCTATGTTTTTTTTCTTGTTCTTTTTTGTGTCAACCCAGCTGTTAGATAGATAGATAGATAGATTGATAGATGAATGGGTAGGTAGATAGATAGATGCATAGATAGATAGATAGATAGATTGATAGATAGATGGATAGGTAGATAGATAGATAGATAGATAGATAGATAGATAGATAGATAGATAGATAGATAGATAGATAGATAGATAGATAGATAGATAGATAGATAGATAGATAGATAGATAGATAGATAGATAGATAGATAGATAGATAGATAGATAGATAGATAGATAGATAGATAGATAGATAGATAGATAGATAGATAGATAGATAGATAGATAGATAGATAGATAGATAGATAGATAGATAGATAGATAGATAGATAGATAGATAGATAGATAGATAGATAGATAGATAGATAGATAGATAGATAGATAGATAGATAGATAGATAGATAGATAGATAGATAGATAGATAGATAGATAGATAGATAGATAGATAGATAGATAGATAGATAGATAGATAGATAGATAGATAGATAGATAGATAGATAGATAGATAGATAGATAGATAGATAGATAGATAGATAGATAGATAGATAGATAGATAGATAGATAGATAGATAGATAGATAGATAGATAGATAGATAGATAGATAGATAGATAGATAGATAGATAGATAGATAGATAGATAGATAGATAGATAGATAGATAGATAGATAGATAGATAGATAGATAGATAGATAGATAGATAGATAGATAGATAGATAGATAGATAGATAGATAGATAGATAGATAGATAGATAGATAGATAGATAGATAGATAGATAGATAGATAGATAGATAGATAGATAGATAGATAGATAGATAGATAGATAGATAGATAGATAGATAGATAGATAGATAGATAGATAGATAGATAGATAGATAGATAGATAGATAGATAGATAGATAGATAGATAGATAGATAGATAGATAGATAGATAGATAGATAGATAGATAGATAGATAGATAGATAGATAGATAGATAGATAGATAGATAGATAGATAGATAGATAGATAGATAGATAGATAGATAGATAGATAGATAGATAGATAGATAGATAGATAGATAGATAGATAGATAGATAGATAGATAGATAGATAGATAGATAGATAGATAGATAGATAGATAGATAGATAGATAGATAGATAGATAGATAGATAGATAGATAGATAGATAGATAGATAGATAGATAGATAGATAGATAGATAGATAGATAGATAGATAGATAGATAGATAGATAGATAGATAGATAGATAGATAGATAGATAGATAGATAGATAGATAGATAGATAGATAGATAGATAGATAGATAGATAGATAGATAGATAGATAGATAGATAGATAGATAGATAGATAGATAGATAGATAGATAGATAGATAGATAGATAGATAGATAGATAGATAGATAGATAGATAGATAGATAGATAGATAGATAGATAGATAGATAGATAGATAGATAGATAGATAGATAGATAGATAGATAGATAGATAGATAGATAGATAGATAGATAGATAGATAGATAGATAGATAGATAGATAGATAGATAGATAGATAGATAGATAGATAGATAGATAGATAGATAGATAGATAGATAGATAGATAGATAGATAGATAGATAGATAGATAGATAGATAGATAGATAGATAGATAGATAGATAGATAGATAGATAGATAGATAGATAGATAGATAGATAGATAGATAGATAGATAGATAGATAGATAGATAGATAGATAGATAGATAGATAGATAGATAGATAGATAGATAGATAGATAGATAGATAGATAGATAGATAGATAGATAGATAGATAGATAGATAGATAGATAGATAGATAGATAGATAGATAGATAGATAGATAGATAGATAGATAGATAGATAGATAGATAGATAGATAGATAGATAGATAGATAGATAGATAGATAGATAGATAGATAGATAGATAGATAGATAGATAGATAGATAGATAGATAGATAGATAGATAGATAGATAGATAGATAGATAGATAGATAGATAGATAGATAGATAGATAGATAGATAGATAGATAGATAGATAGATAGATAGATAGATAGATAGATAGATAGATAGATAGATAGATAGATAGATAGATAGATAGATAGATAGATAGATAGATAGATAGATAGATAGATAGATAGATAGATAGATAGATAGATAGATAGATAGATAGATAGATAGATAGATAGATAGATAGATAGATAGATAGATAGATAGATAGATAGATAGATAGATAGATAGATAGATAGATAGATAGATAGATAGATAGATAGATAGATAGATAGATAGATAGATAGATAGATAGATAGATAGATAGATAGATAGATAGATAGATAGATAGATAGATAGATAGATAGATAGATAGATAGATAGATAGATAGATAGATAGATAGATAGATAGATAGATAGATAGATAGATAGATAGATAGATAGATAGATAGATAGATAGATAGATAGATAGATAGATAGATAGATAGATAGATAGATAGATAGATAGATAGATAGATAGATAGATAGATAGATAGATAGATAGATAGATAGATAGATAGATAGATAGATAGATAGATAGATAGATAGATAGATAGATAGATAGATAGATAGATAGATAGATAGATAGATAGATAGATAGATAGATAGATAGATAGATAGATAGATAGATAGATAGATAGATAGATAGATAGATAGATAGATAGATAGATAGATAGATAGATAGATAGATAGATAGATAGATAGATAGATAGATAGATAGATAGATAGATAGATAGATAGATAGATAGATAGATAGATAGATAGATAGATAGATAGATAGATAGATAGATAGATAGATAGATAGATAGATAGATAGATAGATAGATAGATAGATAGATAGATAGATAGATAGATAGATAGATAGATAGATAGATAGATAGATAGATAGATAGATAGATAGATAGATAGATAGATAGATAGATAGATAGATAGATAGATAGATAGATAGATAGATAGATAGATAGATAGATAGATAGATAGATAGATAGATAGATAGATAGATAGATAGATAGATAGATAGATAGATAGATAGATAGATAGATAGATAGATAGATAGATAGATAGATAGATAGATAGATAGATAGATAGATAGATAGATAGATAGATAGATAGATAGATAGATAGATAGATAGATAGATAGATAGATAGATAGATAGATAGATAGATAGATAGATAGATAGATAGATAGATAGATAGATAGATAGATAGATAGATAGATAGATAGATAGATAGATAGATAGATAGATAGATAGATAGATAGATAGATAGATAGATAGATAGATAGATAGATAGATAGATAGATAGATAGATAGATAGATAGATAGATAGATAGATAGATAGATAGATAGATAGATAGATAGATAGATAGATAGATAGATAGATAGATAGATAGATAGATAGATAGATAGATAGATAGATAGATAGATAGATAGATAGATAGATAGATAGATAGATAGATAGATAGATAGATAGATAGATAGATAGATAGATAGATAGATAGATAGATAGATAGATAGATAGATAGATAGATAGATAGATAGATAGATAGATAGATAGATAGATAGATAGATAGATAGATAGATAGATAGATAGATAGATAGATAGATAGATAGATAGATAGATAGATAGATAGATAGATAGATAGATAGATAGATAGATAGATAGATAGATAGATAGATAGATAGATAGATAGATAGATAGATAGATAGATAGATAGATAGATAGATAGATAGATAGATAGATAGATAGATAGATAGATAGATAGATAGATAGATAGATAGATAGATAGATAGATAGATAGATAGATAGATAGATAGATAGATAGATAGATAGATAGATAGATAGATAGATAGATAGATAGATAGATAGATAGATAGATAGATAGATAGATAGATAGATAGATAGATAGATAGATAGATAGATAGATAGATAGATAGATAGATAGATAGATAGATAGATAGATAGATAGATAGATAGATAGATAGATAGATAGATACGAATTCACTGCCAGTCTTTCTCCAGTTATTCTTATCAGTTCTTTAGTTCTTCATTATCCCTTTTATGCTCTGTTCCTCCAGGGAAACATAAAAACCTTTCCTACCTGACATCTGAAGTGTGATTGATTCATATACGTGGAATTCATGCAATGTAAAAGACACCATAGATATCGTTTTCCCATAAACCGACAGGTTAGAGATGGTCCCATAACCAAAAGACAGCACACATGTATAAAGACATGAGGCACCAAAAAAAAGAAATACAAAACAAAAGATGAAGAAAATGTATATAGGAGAGAAGCCAACCCTTTGCACAAGCTGGACGCTGACCATCATCTATGTTTTCTTGTCTTTTTTGTGTCATTGAAATCCAACATCAGAGAGAAAGTGTTAGTTTGAATCCTTTCAGTGAAAGGTGAAAATGTGCATGAACAGAGTTAGCTCAGGCTTACTGTGTTGTTCTTTTAAACCTTACCTGTTCACCTTCTATTGTGAATGTTCGGACCTAAAATCTTTTTTCTTTTTTTCGTATTATTTCAAAAGGAATACATCTAGCAGATAACAGGTACGCCTATTTTTCTCTGATATACTTTTTCTAAGTATATCTCTTTACAGAATATATTCTTATATTTCAAATAATGCTGTGTTTTGATCGACAAAGAGCTTATGAATTCATGTTTCTTTGAGATCCTCTGAAATCTAGCACTCCTTTATAAACTACTGCATACAAAATATTTCAGGTATATTCAGGGTTAAAAGAATATTATGATTTATTCTTTTATCATGGTTGATTTTTTTATATCAATACGTACCACATCAGTGAAACATTGATCATACCTGAATTATCCTTGATACATCAAGATTTCTAAAACCTATGCATTTAGAATATCAAGTTATCTTATGCACATCATGATGTGTACAGATACCATTTTAGGATACCAGATATCATTTTGGGATAACTTGATTTTTACATATATCATTTTGGGTTATAATCATGGTTTCATTAACATACTGAAATATATCTTCAGTTTTTAGAAACATATTCTTAGCATAGACATATTATAATATTAATATGCATTTTGGATACGAAGGGTTTTTATGATATCAAGTCACAATGATAAGTCATAATGCCTTCACAGTATCAAGAAACCTCCTTAACACCAGATCCCTGCAGGATATCAAGATTTTTTTGATCAAGATTATCAAAAATCATTCAGTGTCTCGAGGTTATGGAGTCAGCTTTGAGCAAGGTAATAAAGTCAACGTTGTTTCACATCACTGAAGTACCCCAGAAGCAGCCCAATGTCACATGGATATCGTGACCCCATGTCGGCCTTATGGCGAAAAGTATGCTTCTTTTTGGGCCAAAGTTCCTGGCTGGCAGGATATTGCGTTTTCGAGTTTCCCATAAAAGTTTGATGTGACGCTGCTCAGTCAGCAGGATCCTAAAAAAAAGGAATTCTTAAACTTATATATTTATGAACTCTGCTTGCCGTAAGCTGATTATATGAAACAGTTTCATGTTCTTTATGTCAATAGTTTCATCAACAAAACTTGAAGTTCACAGCTGTCGTTTAGAAACTGGTGAATAATGATACTTGAACGTGCCTTCTATACGCAGCTTTGCACCAGAGGGAAGGCAGTCCTGGAAAGTGTTCAAAGTAATACTGATAAGTGATAAGTACTTTTCTTTTTTTCTTCTCATAGGGTCCAACTTTTGCATAGGATCTAAAGGTGTGATAAAACAAGAGTAAGGGAGAAATATACGTCCTGGTTCAAAAATGAAGGAATGAGATGAAGTGAAATGAACATCTGCTGATAGCAATTCTCTCTCTTTCTCTCTTTCTTTTCGTATTATATTTCCAATCGTCAAATAAGTACCTTCAGTGATTTTTGATATCCCCTCTTGCAGGTTGTGATAAGTTCCGATCTTATTTCTTTGAGCTCCTGTCTGTATTCCTCTGTCTATCAATTTTGTGAAATATGGTGTAATAAAGTATTACATCAGGTTTATATTATCAAAATTTCCTTCGTGATTTAAGGATGGGAGAGGGATCTGTAATATGATAGTGGTATATGGGTTCTCAATGCTACTGAAGTTTTGTTAAACCAGTCATTTGCTGTCAAGTCTGTATTGATTAAGTCTTTATCATTGAGGTTATCATAAGTCTTGAAGTTTGGCATCCCCAGTCACCAAGGTTGAAGTTCAGTCTGGGCTGGACAGGAATTTGAGTTGAGGCTGAGAGTGTTCCTTTTATGGAGAGGTGGTCGATGGTGCTTGTTGGTCGGTGTGCTGGTAACAGATGCAAATGATGGTGCCTGTTGATATGGCTAATGTCCGGCTTACCAATCTTTCCTGCTCTGCTATCACTCGGCAGTCAGATCCGAAATGTATGATATTCTCGTTGTTCATTTTTGGGTACAGCGAGTTCCTAACCTCTCTCTCTTAAGTAACCAGTGTGTATGTAGGATGATGGAGTCAAGAACCAACCAAAACCTAGGAAAGATTTGAGTAAACCCAAAGAGAAAATCATCTTATTAACATTTTACGTGAATGTCTCCATCAGCCACTCCGGCTACACAATAGAATCCATCGCGACTGAAAACTTGCCAACATAGTACCAATATTGCAACTCTCAAAACCACGTAATCTCCCCTCCTCGTTCAAAGTTTCATTGAAGTCTTCATCATTATACATAAAGCACTCCCAAAGTCCAATTACCTCAATTCACCATTAAAAGTTTCTGCCCTACAAATGTGACCTGTTAGAATGATACGCTGTACCATTATCAGACCCTAAGAAGTGTTGGATATTTATGTGAATTATGACATACTATGATGGATTTATGTATTCAGTCTTTTAGGTCTGCTTGAAGTCCCTACTGCATATGTTTGGATTACCATATCATTATGTGGGCAGATAGTACATATACACGAGTGATAAATCAGATCACCAATCCTCCGTCATTTATTGATTAACAATATCATATATAGTTAGGTAGATGTAATCACTAAATTAGCATATTCAAGAAGCACATGTAACATGGATATTCTAATTTGATAATGATAGTGTCATGGACATGCATCATTGTTAAACTTAAGGGCTAACATTTGAACTTTTCTTATCATATTCTTAAGTAGGGAGTTATAGAAAAGAATGACAGCTATTGGATGTACAACTCTGTTATCATTATATGTGTGTATATATATATATATATATATATATATATATATATATATATATATATATATATATATATATATATATATATATATTTTTTTTTTTTTTTTTTTTATACTTTGTCGCTGTCTCCCGCGTTTGCGAGGTAGCGCAAGGAAACAGACGAAAGAAATGGCCCAACCTCCCCCCCCCATACACATGTACATACACACGTCCACACACGCAAATATACATACCTACACAGCTTTCCATGGTTTACCCCAGACGCTTCACATGCCTTGCTTCAATCCACTGACAGCACGTCAACCCCTGTATACCACATGACTCCAATTCACTCTATTTCTTGCCCTCCTTTCACCCTCCTGCATGTTCAGGCCCCGATCACACAAAATCTTTTTCACTCAATCTTTCCACCTCCAATTTGGTCTCCCTCTTCTCCTCGTTCCCTCCACCTCCGACACATATATCCTCTTGGTCAATCTCTCCTCACTCATTCTCTCCATGTGCCCAAACCATTTCAAAACACCCTCTTCTGCTCTCTCAACCACGCTCTTTTTATTTCCACACATCTCTCTTACCCTTACGTTACTTACTCGATCAAACCACCTCACACCACACATTGTCCTCAAACATCTCATTTCCAGCACATCCATCCTCCTGCGCACATCTCTATCCATAGCCCACGCCTCGCAACCATACAGCATTGTTGGAACCACTATTCCCTCAAACATACCCATTTTTGCTTTCCGAGATAATGTTCTCGACTTCCACACATTTTTCAAGGCTCCCAAAATTTTCGCCCCCTCCCCCACCCTATGATCCACTTCCGCTTCCATGGTTCCATCCGCTGACAGATCCACTCCCAGATATCTAAAACACTTCACTTCCTCCAGTTTTTCTCCATTCAAACTCACCTCCCAATTGACTTGACCCTCACCCCTACTGTACCTAATAACCTTGCTCTTATTCACATTTACTCTCAACTTTCTTCTTCCACACACTTTACCAAACTCAGTCACCAGCTTCTGCAGTTTCTCACATGAATCAGCCACCAGCGCTGTATCATCAGCGAACAACAATTGACTCACTTCCCATATGACGGTATATATATATATATATATATATATATATATATATATATATATATATATATATATATATATATATATATATATATATATATATATATATATATATATATATATACACACATACACACACACGCACGCACACACACATACACACATATCATATCAATAGTCACTCATATCAAAGGTAAAAAGAAAAAAATCACGAAATTCTGTCTGCTTAACAGACGACTTTCACTTCTGAGATCAGAGCCTCTACCATGACACAGGCATTTCAGCGTCCAGCATTGAGAGGAGTCATATTCAGCGGTAAATAATCATAAAAAAGAAATATTTCTGACAACCTTCTTTTATCTGCGTATTCTACTTTAAGTCATGCGCGAGAGAACTGTGTTGTGTACAGATCCGATTTACATTAGAAGTGGTACCGCGAAAGCTCGTCATAAGATCTGATTCGACAGGATTCAAGTGCATATGTTCTATTCATTTCAAGTCATATTCAATCTTATATGAAGCTGTCACTTGAGAACCGCCGACTCTGAAAGGGCGGTCGCATCCAGATGTCAAAATGCTTCTTAGGCACGTCCGGGGGGGAGATGTATTGAGAGCTCAGACACAACATTCTAACATTTCCGTGTAATTAACGTCTTGGAGAACTGAACTTTTATGTTCGTGGCCTGACGCACTGATGGCTCGTTGAATGTCGCGTGGGACTAAAGGACACAAGCAAGATTGTGCGGTTAGAGACGATTTCTCTCTCTCTCTCTCTCTCCCAGTGAATGTTACTTTACATTCTTTACCACTCTGCTTACATTTTGATCCACTCATTGCTACTCATGTTCTGGGAATCCCTTAAAGTATGAAGGAAAACTCCATCTCTCTCTCTCTCTCTCTCTCTCTCTCTCTCTCTCTCTCTCTCTCTCTCTCTCTCTCTCTCTCTCTCTCTCTCTCTCTCTCTCTCTCTCGGGTAGGTTAGCGGGTGGTAAGTGTTGAGCAGCCACCAAAGCATGGAGTTATATTACAGCTGCTGTCCTCCTGGGTGTTGGAAGGGTTGGCGATGGTTACACAGAGATGAAATAAGAACCACAACAATTGCTGGCCACAGACACCCACCATGCCAGCAGAACTCTCATATAAATGGGGTCATTCCTGGTGGAAATGGAGGGAGAATTGCGCTAAAAACACAGACTGTACTGTGACAAAGGACATCCCTTTGAGAAACACAAATAAACGAGATCCATATAATCTGTTAAGCAAAAGGCGTGAAGAAACAAAATACGAAACGTAACTGAGTAAAAATATATCTAGGAAGAATGACTGGAAGATACTATATACGAATATACAAAGTCTGCAGTAATAAGAACTTTGGATAAATAATGAATTATATCAGTGGGTACATTACGAATAACTCCACAGCCCTACATTAACATGACAGAGACTTGGCCTGACAAAAATAAGAAAGGCGAAGCAAATTCTAAAGAAAAATAGAATCAAAGTCAAACAAGAGAATGTAACAACACATATCCATCAGTCTCTCAAAGGAAGGCATATAGTGAAGGTGAGTCGCATTGAATTTGAATTATAGAGATAATCCCAGTTATGAACATAATAAACGTAATATCATGCAGGCCACCACAAGTGGTGTTAAATGACTTTAAAAAATATCAACAAAAGTTGAAGAAATATCGAAAGATATGAAGAATCCGGACCCAATGTTTATGTGGGCGTCTGACTTTAACTTCAATTTCGCTGAGTGGCTGGAAAGAGGATTATGATATGGACGTAGATACAGACACTAATACAAAGAATAATGGAACGACAGACGAAAGAGAACGGTCTCAAAGATTAAGCTATGGAAAAAATTCGACGTTTTTAAGGTAAACCACAAACAAATCGATGGATCGTCTTTTTGCAAATGGCATAGCACTGTGTTCAGATATAGAAGTGAGTGATACAAGTCTATCAGGTCACACCAGCATCATATGATGTGGAAACCAATGAATGTGAACGTGTTACAGCAACCGGGGACAAGATCAGGGTGTGACATGACTTTCTCTCACAACTCACTCTTGAGAGAAATTACTGTCATGAGAGAGTAAGACATATATAATCAATTGGCTAATGCCAAACAAAAAGAAAACGAGTGCAACATGGAAATCACCAGGAGAGAGAAAACAGAGGTTGAATAGAAGTCCATGGGAATAGAAGAAATGATTATTATCAACAAAGGAGGTAAAAATGAGAAAGATTCTTGAGAAAATGGTGAAGGCTGATGAGGAAATATCGAAATCCTATAGAAGAGAACAGGAGATGAATCAAGAAAGAGATGTACTCAGCATTTACAAGAGCCTAAAAGAGCTGCTCGTGTATATCAACAAATCAGAAAATACATAAAGAAAATGGGACTTTTTAAAGCGGTGGAATAATACAGAAATGACTGAATAATGAAAATCAGTATTTTGCTCAAAATGCAACAAGGAAACAATTGATAAACCCTTTAAGCACAATGCTGAACGTGCACTCATAGATGCTGAAACATCACAGGTTTAGGGACATTTTGATCAGCTCCAAGGGAATCCAGTTCCTGTACTGACTAGAATCCTAGTAATCTTCATGAAGACGAAATCGGTAATAAGGAGACCAGTGATGTTTCTGATGAGCTAAAGTCTGGACGACAGCAAAATTACTCCTCTTTTTTTTTTTTCTCAGACAACTCAGTCGTGGGCCAATCAGGCTTCTTGTCTGTGTTCCCATTTACGTAAACTCATGTATGTAAAATCTCATATGCATCAGGAATACTAAAAGACGGATCTAAGTTACTGACTAAGTAGTAGAGGTCAGTTAGCTTGACTTCATATATAATCATAGTCCTTAAAGAATTAATTGAGGGACATACATCAAAACATGTGACCTAAAGGAACTACATGCACAAAGGTCAACATGGACTCCTAATAGGAAGAAAGTTTGCAGACCCAGTCATGAGTCTATGTCAATGATCATCTATGGAATTTTCATGAAAAGAACAAGATTGGACACTCTCCTGATTTTATGAAGCCATTTGAGAAAACCACTGAATTTATTCTGGCAAAAAAGTTGCAAAACAAATAATTTAGGATAAGGTCGGAAAGATGGATTTAGGAGTTTTTAACTAGCAGAAAGTTCAGTGAAGTATCACTCGGAACCACATATGATTAGGTTGTTCTATCAAGGGTACCATAAGAAATGGTGTTGACCTCAGTTTTCTCTATGATCGTGAAAGCATAGCAAGGAGCTTTTGCTGATGACACCAGAGTGAGCACATTGACTCGATCAGAAGCGGTTCAAAAGGAGGTGCAAAAGTCTTGGCTCCAGTCCACAAATGGGCAGACATAAGCCTGATAAAATTTAGTAAATATCAGTTCCAGTAAATACATCGAACCTCAATATATTAATGACTTGAGTAATTGGCAATATATTATCGACTTTATGTAAGAGTCCAAAAGGGACTAAGATAGAGTGTGAGTTAAAGTAAGTATTCTATAGATGATGATGAATGAAAAAAGAGAGCTTTATGAACGGCACCAGCATGGAAGGAGTTGCGTGTGATTGAGAGGTATACAAGAGAAAGTAGTCAAGATGAAGAGGCATGGGCGGATAAAGTGGGCAAATGGGAGAGTGAGTGAGAGTAACGGTAATATTTTGGAAGGAGAATAGTTTGGGGAGAATGAGAGAACAAGTGAGAGTGACAGTGAGTGGAGCTGATAAGGGAAGTAGCAACAGGCAGAGGAGTTGAAGGAGAGATGAAGAGGATATTCTGAAAGACTGCAGGATGCGTTACATTATAGGATGGCGGAGATGACTAATGAGATCTGAGATGTGTGTGAAGAGATGGTGCGCGAAGGGAGAAAGTCAGACCAAGTGGCTTGGTATGTACAGAGAGCTATGGTGGTAACATGAATTGAGTCGAAGCGTTGGAGTGGATGGGACTGACGTTGAATTGCTCAAGAAAGGAGTTGACGGTGCTGTTTATAAGTAAGTTAGGATTTTCAAAGTAAGTGAGGCCGATGATGAGGTGCTTGTAGACTACTAGAATGCCTTTATACGATCATGGTATATAAGCAAGGAAGATTAAATCAAATGTTCGAATTACAGAGGTATAAGTCCGTTTATCAACTTGATAAGCTGTATTAGAGAGTGGTGATTAAATGGTTAGAGGGAGCACACATCATCAAACTGGTGAGGAGCAAAATGACTTTCAGGAAAAGGGGAGGACGTGTGGCCCAAGCATTCGCTTGAAAGAATCTGTGTGAGAAATACACAGAGAAAAAGAGAGAGATTTGTATGTGGCATTCATGACTCCATGAGAAGTCTAATTCATTAATATTATTTCATTCATAGTAAATTGATCTCTGGAACACGATTCATAAAAGAATTAAGGAAGAACATACCAGCCGATATTACACAGGTAAATCCAAAGCATGAAATTTACACCTAATTGATACACAGGTAAATTTACAAGGTGAAGTGCTTGTATAATCATAAAGAGTGCATAAAAAAAACTTGCAGCTGTGGGAATGGCCACACGACCGTCGATCGTTGACAAGGTCTAAGACTCTCTTCATCTGGATTAACTTTCGAGTAACTCAGAGGAAATCTTAACAAATGCTCATTATCCAACGTGGCATAAACTAAAGGAATATACATAAAAGATCTATTGATGTTTAACAGCTATTGAATCCCTCATCAATAAGGGGATATGAGGAAGGGGGGTGTGGTCTCAGAACAAATCAATGGTCTGGATTCACATCAAAGATACTTAGGCTAAATGGTCATCACGTTTACATATCCTCTAATGGACTAAGAGCCCCATGGTCAAAATGACATTAGACGTTGTGGATGTTCACATGGAGATGTTATTGACAGTTGCTTAACTATGTTCAATAAAGGACAGTTGTGTATATCTTAGAGACGGCAAATTCTATGTACATCAGGGGAAGCTGTGCACGCTTGTAAACACCAGTGATATCTGTTAACAAGAACACAAACGAGGATTAAGAGTGTGTTGGTTCACATCCTAAGACTGCTGTTGTCATGTTTATCATACCAACTGAAGGATCTATACATTTCACGTGAGAAAATGGCTTCATTGATACCGAACCACATCCCCTTCAGTCATGACACGGAAGTCACGATAAATGAGTAAGAACAAACACTGGACAGACCGGCTCTGGCTCTACTGCAAACGATCTCTGCCTCATAGCTCAACATGTAGCAATCAACGCCGCATCGCAAACATCATCGGCTGCAAACGACTTGAGCCACTTTTATTACATCTGCGTCAAGGGTCACTGGTCGTCTCTTCTATCTCACATCAAAACTTAGCCACTGAGGTATTCTTATCTTTCTCTTTTCATAAACCATATATCTATCCTCACCTTTTTCTCTTTATAGTTTTGGTTACACAGCCTTTTTCCTACCTCTTTATAAGCTGTTCCTCTCTCACTATTACCCCTTTCTTTCTTATTTAAGGCCCGGTCTTAATGAGGACTTCTGTCCGTAAGTGGAGCCTATGACAAAACACAAAAAGGAATAATCGACCAGAACGCTGGTTCTATGACAGATCGCTCGGAAAGATGATAATGCATCTATCAAGTAAGGATACGGAGGTATATACAGGGTCGCTATTCTTTCTCTAACTCTGACATCAATTGCTACACATCCCTCAGGGATAATAGTTAGATCATACCTGGCCAGTTCTCATATGTTCTCATGGCAGACATGAGACAGACCCCCGAGATGACCAGACACCTGAGTACAGTGGCAACACGACGAAACATCAAATATAAGGATATCATAACTGAAGAGGCTTGTTTGAGGTGGATGAGATTCTGTCTGAGGAGGACCAACGCTTGTCCGCTGTATGCCGAGGCTTGCTGAGACAGACGGAGTCTTGTGTAAAGTAGGCCGAAGCGGGGCGTAGTTAAGGAGCCCCTCTCTCCTAGACGAGGGTTGCTTTACTATAAGGGAACGAGGAGGAACAGCGGAAGCAGCAGGAGGGTGAAGGCTGAGGCTGTGGCCTGGCGTCTTGCTCCGCTGGTGGAGGGAAGAACTGTCGTCACTGAAATGAGAGAACGTGGACGATAATATATATTTCTTTTTCCCCTGAGACACATGCTTAAACTGAGGTCTGAAGTACGATAGAAAAAGGAAGAATTCGTTGCTAATGCAAAATACTACATTCCTACAACATCGAAATACAAAATGCTAAAGATTCTACTAAAAAAAATCATTCGACGATAAAGTAGCTACAAAACTTGTCCTGCTTTTCTACTACCGAAATGCCTGCTGTACATTGTCATACAGTGTAAGCTTCGCGTATCACACACACACACACACACACACACACACACACACCACACACACACACACACACACACACACACACACACACACTGCACATAATTAGGGGTTAATACAATTTTATTTGATATGAAATTTTTCTATACATGTGGCACGACATGTTTCGTGCAGACATTCCACCTCATCAGGTGCCAGTTGTTGACAAAGTTATTTTAATCCCAACATCACATTTGAGTCCCGCCCAACATTAATCGGTACGGTCTAACCACTGTCCGCTTTGTCTGGCAGTAACCGTTATAAGGGAGAGTGGTTAAGAGGGTCACGTGGCGGGGGTTGACCTGGGTAGCTGGGTGTGTCTTGAACAACTTTTTTGTTTTCGTGTTTTGTCAATTCTCTCATAATGATTTGGTTAATACTACGATGGGCTTTAAAAACTACATAGGGATAAATCAAGTATTGGCAATTGAGACAGATTCAGTGACGTTGTGTGCGGCATAATTAGCAGAGGGGTATAGAATAACGGGATTTTCAAGATCTATGGGGTGATCATTTTCATGACAATGTTTAGCAATCGCATTTTTGTGGTCATCCCTGCGTACTGCATGACGGTGCCAATAACATCTCTTCGTTACAGTTTCTCCTGTCTGGCCTATATAAATATCTTTACATGCCTTGCATTTGACGGCGTAAAAACTCCCAATTGCTGCATGATTTGGCCTACTATTCATCAAGGCCTTACTGGTAGTGTTATTGTACAGGAAAGCAACATTACAAACACTTTTTTTAGAACATGTCGTAAATGAGCTAAGTTGGAGGATAGAGCAACACTAAACATTTAGACTTATTCTTATTTGTTACATTTTTGTTACAAGAAGCATAAAATGTCTTCCTAGCTTTCCAGTAAGCTTTGTTCACAAAGCAATTGGAATAATATAACTGCCTAAATATACGTATACGCACTCAACATCTAAGGCCAAATATTATAGTATTTCATCACCAGGAAACCTATTTATCTTTGCGAGTAGCATTATTCTTAAACTACCTGTTAATCCACATTGATTTTGAGAGGGAGGAAAGTTCCTTGACCATAATTACTGTTGGGGTAATCTTAGTGCAGCGTCCGATAGCATAAATGTCGAGTGATTTGGTACTAGCTGTTTAATGCATGCGTGTTGATAGCGTTAGTGTTTGAGCCCTCTTCGTAAAGCCATCAAGAACCTTAACATTCTTAGTGGAAAGGAAGTTCTGAGACTATGCCACTCCCTCACCTCTCCTGGTGGAGAAGGAGAATCTGTCGGACTCTGCCGACCAGCCGTATTTGTTTCTGACGCTGACGATGGCGACGTAGAAGGTGGCCGCCTGCAGCCCCTCTAGTGTGTAGACCATGAAGTGACGCCTTCCCTCGGGCGCCGCCGACCCTGAGTTCATCACCACTCGGGACACGTTCTGCCACGTACCCGCCATCAGCATAGTACGGTTCCTCTGCGGGAAGAGAGGTTGGTTGTAGTGTCCAGGTTACCACCACAGGAGAGGCACTTGTGTGGGTTAGGTAGGAGGAGGAGGAGGAGGAGCGACTGTCAATGGTGAGGGCAAGAACAGGGAGGGTGTACGTAGCAGAAGAAACACTGTACATGTATGAATATCATATTGTCTACATATGGAAATGCATGAATCTACATGCTATATTTTTGCACACTTTGATCATTCTTGCTGTGTAAAAGTCGTGCAAGTCTGGTGTTATTTACTGAAAAGACTGCACCAGAAATGACTCGTTCCGTCATTAAACTATGCAAGCATAGCTATAATCACTTGATTTTTAGGGCTGAGGAAATTTGCCTTTCACTAAATTATTGTACTTGGGTTATTCAAGTTATATATAATCATAGGGTTAGACTTGAGTCTAGAATAAGTAAATATCAGACAGGTCGTCGGTCAGATGATGTGATATTCCAGCAGTCTAAAGTGACCCTCACGATGAGAAGACTCATGTCTGTTGTCACGCCCCCAAGTATGACAGCTGGTGTGGATAGTACTCACGTGCCACGCCCCCACGTGTGAGGACTGGTAAGGGAGGTATTCACGTGCCACGCCCCCACGTGTGAGGACTGGTATGGGAGGTACTCACGTGCCACGCCCCCAGGTGTGAGGACTGGTATGGGAGGTACTCACGTGCCACGCCCCTAGGTGTGACTTGCGGTACTTGATGAAGAACTCGGTGATGGGGAGGTAGCTCTCCGTCTCCCAGGTGAGGGTGTATCTGGTGTTCTCCATGCCGACGGGATTGCTCAGCAGCTGAGGTCGCTTCGGGAGGCCTGATGGACGAGGAGGGTCGTGAGAAACAGTGTACAGGCATCTGACAACACATCCTTGCTTACAGAGATTCATTCAACGATTCTTTCCGAGAATCTGGGAGGAAGGAGCTCAGTCTGATGATGTCAGGGGAAGAAAGATTAGGCTTGAAGATTTATATAAAGGGCCCTTTCGAAGATAATCGGGAAGAGTGTTATTTTGAGAATATGTATAGACAATACTGATATTCTTTATGAAGGCAAAAAGAAAAAGCGCCGGAGAATTCTGATATGAGAAATCTGCTATTACTTTATTCAAAGCTGAGCAGAACTGGGACAAATATAGAAACTGCTGACCATGGAAAGACTTCTTGAATGAAAACTTCCATTCAATAACCCGGAGCCATTATCTTAAAGGAAGGGCTGTCAGTAGGTTACATGGAAAATGATACACACACACACACACACACACACACACACACACACACACACACACATGCACGAAGATGTACACAGGAAGGTTAATAGCTGAAAGTCCTCGATGATCTTTGAGCTTGAAGAGGACCATCTCCCAAACAAGAAGGAAAAGAAAGCCATAGAAAGGGGGTTGCTTATCATAGAGATGGTTAATGCAATGAACCTGACAACTGCAAGTCGAGATATAACGGAAGTCAGAAGAGTGAGGAACTAAATGCATGTTACTAAGGGAAGGCCACTGCAGATCACACATGACACGGAACGTAATCGTAAAAAGGTTCTTAGACTGGCAAAAGAAAATAAGATCAGGCCAAAACAAAGAAGTATTGATATGAGTGATACAGCAAAAGCAAAAGGAGAGAGAGAGAGAGAGAGAGAGAGAGAGAGAGAGAGAGAGAGAGAGAGAGAGAGAGAGAGAGAGAGAGAGAGAGAGAGGTTGGAGAGTGAGTTTGAAAGGTGAGAACCTGGAGGAGGTGAAGTGTTTTAGCAACCTGAGAGTGGACATGGCATCAGATGGAACCATGGGGGCTGAGGTAAGCCACTTCCCCTTTCGGATATTGTTCTATGAATGCCTACTGTCGACCTGGATTCATCTTGCAATTAGTGAATATTCAGAGTAACCATATCAGACCCTGCGCTGAATTAGATAATGTTGAAAATGAGAAAATCTGTTGTACCGACAAATTTCGGCCAGAGTTCATCCTAAATGATACTACACTGTGTTTAACTGACATTTATTACGTATGTATACCACAATATCACTGATACTTCAAAGTCCTGCTTAAATGTCCTTGACCTTTACGCTAAACAATGATGCTCTAGCTCAAGATATTGCTGGTACAAACATAAGTCACTCCTGCCTGCTTTCTGGACGTTCTCCAACACTGACACTACAATCCTCCTCTCTTCTCTCTCCTCCTCCCTCCAGCAGGGGCAGATGTTCTTCCCTTCGAAATAGATACCGAACTTACAAAGTACTTCTATTTTTCATTAAGTTTTCATGATAAGTCAGCTTGATCCTTATTTTGACAGAGCAATGCTGTGGTTGGAATATCTACCTCAGAACACTGATATCACAGTGCCTCCTCACCTGTCATCTGTATCACAGCCTTCTTCTGGCCATGGGCGTTCTCAGCGATGCACACGTACTTCCCAAAGTCTCTCTCTGTGACGCGATGGATGGTGAGCGTGTGGCGGTGGGCTACGTGGGTCTGGCTCAGGTGGGCGTCGTAGGTGGTGTGGGTGCGGGAGGAGGGCTGCTGCTGCTGCTGCTGCTGTTGTGGGAGGTGTAGCTGAGTGTCCATGAGAGTGTCAGGCAGAGGGCGCCCTTTGTGGGTCCACACTACGTCGGCTGGCGGTCGGCTATGCACCACACACACCAGCTCCACTCGGTCGCCCTCACCCGTCCTCACGATGGGCTGCAAGCGCATCAAAGTACAACTGAAAATTCGTCTTAGAAAACCCCATTGTGGAAAGCAGTTTGGTATAGAAACGTGATGCGGGTGCCAAGTGAAGACGTCATAAACGAGAACCAGAGACTGGACGGATGAGTGGATAGAACATAGAAGTAGTGTACATCCAAATGGTAGTAGGGAGATTTGAGTATTGGATCAGAGTGTTGATGGTTGAGGGAGGCCGTAGTAGAATCTGGCTGAGTAAAACACCAGATAACGAGATGAGGCAAAGTGATGGATGAAATGGGAAATCAGAAAGTGTAAATGGGATGGTGAGTCAGATACTGATCATTGGGAGTGAAACAGAGGCGAAATGATTTTTGGGAAGGTGTCCACAGCATCATGGATGAGCTACAGCGTGCCAGATGATAGGATGACGTCAGTAATCATAGCTTATTAAGTAAAGTACAAGTAATTGCAAGCATCATAGAGAAATAAGTATTCCTGATATGTCATCGCAAAAGAAGTCCCATTTTCTTCTTAATATGACACCAAACGGCGTCTGTCGCAAGGACATGAAAGAAGGTCTTTGGGTGACTTACTTGTTGCCAGAGGGGACTCACCTGTTGTCAGGGGGGACTCACCTGTTGCCAGGGGTGGGGACTCACCTGTTACTAGAGGGGACTCACCTATTGCCAGGCGGGGGACTCACCTGTTGTCAGGGGGCTTTCTTATTGCCAGGAGGGACTCACTTGTTGCCAGGGGGGGCTCACCTGTTGCCAGGGGACGCACCTGATGCCAGGGGGGACTCACCTGTTGCCAGGGGTGACTCACCTGTTGCCAGAGGGGAACTCACCTGTTACTAGAGGGGACTCACCTGTTGCCAGGAGGGGGACTCACCGGTTGCCAGGCGGGGGACTCACCTGTTGCCAGGAGGGGGACTCACCGGTTGCCAGGCGGGGGACTCACCTGTTGCCAGGCGGGGGAATCACCTGTTGTCAGGGGACACACCTGTTGCCAGGGGTGGAGACTTATCTGTTGCCAGGCGGGGGACTCACCTGTTGCCAGGGGTGGTGACTCACCTGTTGCCAGGGGTGGAGACTCATCTGTTGCCAGGCGGGGGACTCACCTGTTGCCAGGGGTGGTGACTCACCTGTTGCCAGGGGTGGAGATTCATCTGTTGCCAGGCGGGGGACTCACCTGTTGCCACGGGTGGTGGGGGACTCACCTGTTGTGTGATGATCTCTGGCGGGTACTCGACGGTGAGGGACATGGCGGCCGAGGCTGGCTCACCGATGCCGTTGTCAGCAGTACACAAGTACGTGCCCTCCATGTGACGGTCCACCCTCTCCAGCGTCAGCCTGTGGCCCTGCCAGTATGTGTCATGCCTCAGCCTCACGTGATTGTAAAAAAAAAAAACTCCATAATCATTAGAAAGGAAAAGGATGAATGAGCTCCAAATTTCTGACTATAACCTCTCTCTCTCTCTCTCTCTCTCTCTCTCTCTCTCTCTCTCTCTCTCTCTCTCTCTCTCTCTCATTCTTTGTCTGTCTACCTATGTATCTATCATTTTTTTTTAACTCTTTTTACTGAACATAATTCATCCTTACATGATGGCTGTGTTTTCCCGAGGACAGAGGACCTTCCTGACGAGACCAGCGAATGATCGGCTCGGGGTTACCATGCGCCTTACACTCGAGCGTCACGCTCTTGCCCTTGGCCACATGCTGCTGAAGGGGCACCATAGCCCTGACGGACGGCGCATACTGGACATGTAAGGTGTGCCTCAGCTGCACCGGTGGCTCCAAGTCGAACTGGCAGATGAAAGTGCCTGCGTCTCGAGGGCGAATGTGAGAGATGGTGAGGCGCTTCCCATCCACCGTCATCCTGGGGTCTGGCATCACCTTGTCACTACCGACCGACACCAACTTCTCGCTGCCACCGTTGGCCGGCACTTTCTTGATGATCATCTTTAATGATCCTCCTAAGAACACAAGAGAAAAAAAAAAACAGAGTCAGACTTAAGACAACGTCTTGCAAATTGAAGCCACTCCTTAAAGTATTATTTGATAAGGTGATTCTTTGTTAGTGAAGCAGTTGAACTTAAAGGTTTGTTTGGATAGCTTTCGTCCGTTCTGCTTACATTTGACCAGTCATAACCCATCACTTAGGATGGCTGAGATTGCTTCTGCTTACACCAAATTACCTTATATCATAGTTAATGACGCTAAGTTTTCTCTTAGCCTGTTTATATCAAGTTAGAATAGCGGGGTGCAGTGGGAACTGCTTTCAAATACAAGACAAAAAAAAAAAAGAGTCTTCTGATATCAACACAATCAATTGTTATAACAGTAGGAAGAGTACACAAAAGTTCTGCCTCGTTGCTGATAATGATTGTAAATGACAAGGAACAGTTATGGGTATTTTATCAGTGACATACATGTAATGATTGTACTTACAAATAACCTTATCTCTGAAAGTTTCGTCACGTGGAGTCCCTCTTAAAATGCACACAGAGTCACATTAATAGTTCATGGGAATTGATGCACCATTGTAAAAGATCTCTATCATCATAGGAACCAGTATTAAAGATATTTCTTGAGATAGTATGATTGAGAGGAGACGCTCCCAGTCAATCTAGGTCCATATGCAAATCTTGAAGGAGTCGTAGTAAACTACATGTATCGTAATATTAGAAAAAAATGGGATATTTCAATGGAATGAGAGATAACGTGAAAAAATGTATCAGTAACTATCCACGAATTGAAGGAAGTCAAAATCTAAAACACCGGAACATGAAACAGAAAACCAACTTAACTTCGAGAAAAGCAAGTGGTCTGTAAAGAGACAGAGAGAGACTGACTTCTAAATTCTCATTGAATGGGGGAGACATCAAAGGCTTGATGCTTAGCAGTGGCAGCAAGTTGAGTCCAGGAGGCCCAGTCAAGGTGGTGAAGTACTCCTTCTCTATCTCGTGATGATTATCAAGAGAGAGGGAAGGAGTAACATACTCACGTGAAGCTATGGCGTAACTATGTCATGAGGTAGGGTGAGCTCTCACCAAGGTGAAAGGGAGAGAGAGAGAGGAGGAGGAGGAGAAAGAGAGGGTGGAAGAGAGGGAGGAGACAACTGACCTGCATTGTCGACGTCGCACGGGATGATGACGGACTGGCCCACCTCCACTGTGAAGGTCTGGGGTCGCGCTAGGAAGGTGGGAGGGTCAACGTTAGACTCCTGGTCGTAGTAATAGTCACGGTACTCGTAGCCCCACGGGTTCTCATGGTAGCTCTTGGACAGGCCTACGGATCAGATAAGCATGATAGACTCCGGCCATGAAAAGTCTGATTAAAGTTTCCTTTGTCGTATGTCACTTTAAGTGTCCATATTAGCCCAGGGTGCACGTGTGTGTGTGTATGTGTGGGTGTGTGTGTGTGTGTGTGTGTGTGTGTGTGTGTGTGTGTGTGTGTGTGTGTGTGTGTGTGTGTGCGCGCCCTTCCTTTTCTCCAGAAATTCAACTGGTATCCCATCCATTTAAAACCAACTTTTGCCACACACTCTTACGTGAGACTCTTATTAAGCCAGGTATTCCCAATCATCAGAGAGAGAGAGAGAGAGAGAGAGAGAGAGAGAGAGAGAGAGAGAGAGAGAGAGAGAGAGAGAGAGAGAGAGAGAGAGAGAGAGAGAGAGAGAGAGAGAGAGAGAGAGGAAAGGAAAAGAACGATGCTCCACAGGCGTTGATAAACATGTATAATATCATATCTTGGATAGTTAGGAGAGCAACGACTTGTTATCAGTCAGTCCCTGGCCGGCTGGAGCAGATCGCGATAACGAGCAACAGATGACTGGGAACACACCAACTTACTGAGACTTTAACAGCTCACTTCACAACTTTGTCAGGCCATCCGAGCTGCTCCTGACACGTACCCCAAAACTTACCTGTAATTTTCGATTATTTACATGCAGTTCCTCAGACTCGTTTTCTTCGTAAAGTGCTCTGGTTGCCGCCTATTTTCACTGAAGTTCATCATTCTCTTTGATGACATGTTTTCCCACGTACGAATTTCTTCACAGTATTTTCTTTTTACTCTTATGTTCATATTTGTTTCATTTTTTCTTGCTGATTTCTATATCTTACGTTCATCTTTCTGTGTCCTTTTTTCCGTGCTCATTTAGACATCTTACTGTTTTTGAAGACTCTCTTAATTTGTGTCCATATATGTCAAAAATTCTTATAATTACTCTCAGCCCCACTCTGGCTCCACATTCTATAGATGATATTTTCTGTATATGTTGTCTGTATATCTCAAACTGACGTCATTAATGTCCCTAATACAGGGACACCACTCACAGTCATGAACCATAGGCGACCAACGCTGTTCACAAAACACCGTCACTCAACATCTCTCAGCTGTTTCCACTCGCCTCCATTCACTCATCCCCCGTGGACGTCCACAGTCCTCCATCGGGAGCGTTTGTCTCCTTCGTGAGCGTCATAATAATACGAGGCTTTTGGAAGAGTTGCTCTTACAAGATGAATTATTTATTCTTGCACGAGCGTTCCATCCGGATTCTCATCGCCAAGAAGATCATCCTCCCAGAAATGTTTTACTCCGGTGAAGTTCTGTCTTCTCTCACATGCAAAATGTCTTCAAGCTTCCTGCCTGACTTGCCCCTCTCTCTCTCATGCGAGTTTTGCGAGCTCGACTTTAGCGTTCATGTGTTGAGGATGCGAAATCCATGTAAGATGAAGCTGTACTCTTTCCCCTTCCATACTCAGTCCAACGAATTGCTCTTCCCCCTTCCATACGCAGTCCATCGAGTTGCTCTTCCCCCTACCATACTCAGTCCATCGATTTGCTCTTCCCCCTTCCATACGCAGTCCATCGAGTTGCTCTTCCCCCTACCATACTCAGTCCATCGAGTTGCTCTTCCCCCTTCCATACTCAGTCCATCGAGTTGCTCTTCCCCCTTCCATACTCAGTCCATCGAGTTCCTCTTCCCCCTTCCATACTCAGTCCATCGAGTTGCTCTTCCCCCTTCCATACTCAGTCCATCAAGTTGCTCTTCCCCCTTCCATACTCAGTCCATCGAGTTGCTCTTCCCCCTACCATACTCAGTCCAACGAGGTGTAAGGGCTGTATAGTTTGTCTCTCTTGTGTTGCAATTTATTTCCTAAGTGTAACGATGAAACTGGAAGAGTTTTTGATCTCTGCTACACATCTGTAAGGTCATACCACTGCGCTTGCAGGCTCCCAGTGAACATAAAGTGCGCGTGTAGGATGCTTTATATGTGAGCCTGAATTGTTTTAACGCAAACTTTTGCAGGTGCGACTTCTCTTGACCGCTATAGACATAGGCGTTAATGAGCAGGCTCCCCATTAAGGATAACGAGACTCATTAAAGTGGCCTCAACTTCAGATCTCTCACAGAGAACCAGTGAGAGACAGAGCCACTTAGAGTTTTCTAAAAGAAAATAAAGACAAATTCTGAAGACGACCAGGGTAAACTTCCCTCCAGATAAAAGACAACACTGATGCTGAAGAAGAAGAAGAAGAAGAGAGAGACACAATAGAGCCAATTAGTGTGTCCTAACAGGAGGGTGGTGGAGGGGAGAGCCTGTTACACCTAACAACATCGTCCCAATTCGAGAAACCGCCAAAGCGGAGCCAATCAGTGTCGCCTAAAGGTCTCATCGCCCGGCTATATATCGACCTCCTGTCATCAGTCGTCGGCTCACGTACTGACCATTTTCTTCGACATTTGCCGCTGAGGGTCAGTGCGTCGCGGGAGTTTAAGCGTTCCTTGTTTGTACAGAAATATACGTTTTCAGTAGAAAACAACGACATTGAATTAGAAACCCAACCATATGCGTACCAGAATCTTACTACGACAATTAACGCGTAACATTATATTCACTGAGTCAGCCGGAGAGACATGGAATGTGAATACTGGAAGATTATCATAAGAATATGGAAGATTAGTCTTCTCTTTTAAGTGAACCAGCGAATCAAACCTGTTTTCCTATTCATCATATCATTCTAAGACAGTTTTCACAACTCTTTTTTTTCTTATCTCTTGTAATGCAAGAATATTCCTGGTCTGGAACCCATCCCTTACCAGACGAGAATATTTCTTCAGTATATATGGGTGTTCAACGAAGAGAGGTATGTCACTGTTGAAATCTTCCAGATGTGTATTCCAGACTAATGAAACATTTTCCCTCAACGATTCCGAAATGCATACGAAAAAAGTTGTAAATTGTATGTTGATTATATAACTGATAAAGAGTAGGACCACAATCAGATGAGATTGAGGTAGATAAAAGGGACGTCCTGGGGTCAAGCCCTTTGGGAAAACAAAGGACCTCAGACACTTTACAAAGGTCATTCATGGACGTTTGAACGTACACCCTTCATAGCTAAAAGGAGAGATAAAGAGAAAGAAAATAGGGTACGCCTAAGAATAGGTAACGTCATTCAGATGAATAAAGGTCGATAAAAGTCGTCTTAAATGAGCCATGAAAGAGGTCCAGAAATAGGGAGCCAGAAGAGACTAAAGCCAGTTAATGAGAGGCGCTCGAACGCGAAGCTATCTAGGTCAGTCGAGCCACCATCCCGAGAGAGAGAGAGAGAGAGAGAGAGAGAGAGAGAGAGAGAGAGAGAGAGAGAGAGAGAGAGAGAGAGAGAGAGAGAGAGAGAGAGAGAGAGGACGTGATGTGAGGAGACAGAGAACGAGGAAGGATGTAAATATAATGTAATGGTATGTTGAGAATATAATGTGAGAATGTGAGGTCGTGTTGAGAAGTATTTTATGAGTTGAGAGGATGGAGGGAAAACGCATTCTAAAGGGAAATAAGGATATGATAAGGAAAGGTGTGAAAAAGGTGATGTAGGAGATAAGCACTATCCAATTTTGATCTTTGTGATGAATAGCTTGCCAGACGTATCGTTATCCAGATACTACAATGTGAATCTAATATTTGCCAGAAGGCAGACTGCCTCTTTCGCAATACTCCTGATGTGGCGCACTGGTTGACTGGTTAGGCACAAAATCCAACCCCGAGGCCCTTTATCACGCGTAGAGTCCCGTGGCTTACTCCCTACTACTTCATAATCGCAAAGGAATACACGCAGGAGACTTACCCTCCCTCAATTCCTCGTCACTAGACCTTCCTCCAGGGAAATGCTGAGTATTACCTCAAGCAACCTGTAAAGCGCACTTGCGCACATTTACGACACATGTACAAAGCCTCCTTCAGGAGAGCGAGCCTTCTACGGGTCAAGAGGCCTTCAGTAACCTACTTACGTCTTTCCTAGCAGTTTCACAGCTCTCCTCGACCAGAGACCGAGCCTTCCCATACCGCTGGTGGCGGGGAGGCTATGGTGCTTTCCTCTATGGAAATCATCTCCAAATTCATCATTAAGCTCCTCCCATAACTTTCCCTTTTTCTCTCTGCTATGTTTCTCTCTGAATCCCTGAATTTGCTTCTCTTTAGCCGAGAAATTATTTGTGGTGAAAGACTGGGGAAAAATTATGGATTAGGTTTCGCCTTGTTCACAATATTGTTTTCAAAATTCTCATCCTCTTTCTTACTGTATTCATCTATTTTCATCTTTTACCCATCAGTTGTTGTGTGGCTATTGTGTTGGCTAGATCTCCTCTACAGTACATCCGGAAGCTCTTTTGCTCCTTTGGCACCAGAAACTCAACCATATCTCTCTCTCTTCTTCAACCTTCCCTCTTCAATTGCTAGTGAACGTACCCTTCCCCCACCTCAACATCCATCTTCCGACTCCTGTATTCTAGGTGTCACAGAATCTTCAACAGCGGCAGTGTGTCTGCATCATGGCTCAAGAATTCGACTTCTCATTTTATGTGTTCTACTGAATTGTGTGTGTGTGTGTGTGTGTGTGTGTGTGTGTGTGTGTGTGTGTGTGTGTGTGTGTGTGCGTGTGTGTGTGTGTGTCTTTTTTCCCGTCCTGTCCATCCCTCCCTCTTTACAGCTGTTTACGTGGGATATCATATCATCTGTGCCCTTTGATCCCCTTTGTGGCCAACAACATCTCTCTCTTCCATTTCTCCCCTCGTCCCTTATGCCTCTAACCATCCATCCATACTCCTCCTCCCCACTCCCTTGCCCTCCCGTCTGCGGTGGCGTATCATTTTTTCCCCGCGGGGCCTCAGTGAAGGGGCGGCGTTGCTCAAACTGAATGGCGAGAGAAGGAACAACAGGTCCCCGGATGAGGGAGCAACATTTCGCGTATGTCAATTGCTACAACGGCAGCCATATACGTGGACCCATAGGAATATATATATATATATATATATATATATATATATATATATATATATATATATATATATATATATATATATATATATATATATAATGAACAAATCCGTTACCATGATTGAATATCACCCATAATTTCATTCCTGTAATCACATTTTTATGAAATTGCAAAATATACGGTATGAATATGTCATTTGTGATTACGCCACCATACACACATGCCAGTCACAGATATCCTCTGTTTATAAACAGAACCACAATAACATACACCCTCACTGCTCTCGCTATTGATATATATTATCGTACAGTTTCTTCTTCCTCCAACCATCCTCTATCGACGTCTTTCTCCATTACCCAGTCATTCTTCAACTACCGCATTACCATAACAGGAACTACAGCACCAAACTACCGTAACAAGACAGTTCAAAACATCGCCAACTCTCACACTCTCAGAACATCAAAACTGAACAACCTACCGTGGTTGTCACTAACGATAGTCACGAACTACGAATAATATCATTCGTTGCCAACGCGACGCTCGAACTCCACACCCAGACCAACACAGAATCTTAATATCCCACAGACACATTACCTGTGGCACCGAAACGAGTAATTGACTTTGCATATCATTCTCAACGGGTAATTGAGACCTTGCATGGGGAAAGACATATCGCTGTCCAGAAGCTGCTACGATCTATCCCAAGAGCCGTACATGCGATATAAGCCTTTATGGCCAATTATCCATAAATACCACCTCGATGTAAGACATTGCGAGGAGCGTCTAATTAGAACATTTTCAGCCGGGGCTCAGTCAGGGTAATAAGCAGAATTAGTAATTAGACATTTTCTATGCCGACCATTTTCTAAGTCGACGAAGCTTTCCTGGATGAAATCGGTAAGACGTTAAATGAGTCTTTGTTAACGTAACAAGTGAAGAGAGGACTGTATATAACTAGCATGATGACACAGAGTAGTGAAGAATGTCTTTTGGAAACGCCCATGTTCAGATAAAGGAACTCTGAAAATGGAAAGGCTATGAAAGAGAACTGGGTATTCATTTTGTATCTTGCCCGAGGTCATAGCGAAGTTTCAGAGGAGAGCAACTGAGATGCTACCAGAATTAGGAGAACTGAGTTACAAGGAAAGCCTAGAGGCTTTAGATTTAAACCGACTTGGAAGATAAAAGAGGAAGGATTGACCTACTTATAGCCTTCAAATCTTTAAAACAGATCGACTGTATAGACGGTAAAGAGTTCTTCAAAAGAGTAATGATAGAAAGACCAGAGAACAGAACATGAAATTAAGCAAGAAAGTTCTTAGATAAGATGTAATGTGTTACATATATCGTAGAGGAGCAGAGGACGAATGGAATAAACTGCATGAGGACATCCTAAATGCAGGTTGAATACAGAAATATAAAGAAATTCTATGATGGTAGAGAACCTACGAGGGATAGGGCTCTCAACGAAAATCAGAATACTTACTGAACGTGCAGTGCGAACAAGTAATTAAAGATATATATCTAAATGCACACCAAAATGGTTTGTGTGTGTGTGTGTGTGTGTGTGTGTGTGTGTGTGTGTGTGTGTGTGTAGAACTCCCTCCCTGCACTGTACAAACACGTCATTGTATCATGAGAGGAAACAAGAACCCAGTGCATCAACGCACTAAGAAACGCATTAAGAAACGTAGAGCAACACGTATGCGTACACGCATGCGGACTTTACGCAATTAGCGACACACATTAAACTTAATAACGCACACACACTGTGAAGTGAGCATTTCCTCAACGGAAAGTTTGTGTGCGCGAGTGAAAACAAAACAAAATAAAACTCATGTGTTAACGTATTCATACGACATAAAATTCAGAAGTTTTCAGACTCTGACCATTTGACAATAGAATTCTTTGGTACTGTGAAAGAAGAAATCCAGTCGATTTTTTTCCCAGAGTCCCTTATGCAATGGAGAAGTTTTCTGTATTTGTCAAATTAAAAATCCCGTTGTGTGCGGGTTATCACCGAGTTTTTTTTTTCTTTTTTTTTTGGTGTGCTATGGCCTCTACATATTAGTATTGTCAGCACTGTTGACGAGAAGAAGAAAAGAAAAATGGTTTTCTGTAAAATCGTCAAATTATATTTTAGATTCGAAGTAAAAATCTTAATATGCTTTAACGTGGTTACTTGATAAAAAGAAATTATTTAGTTTTTGTATAAACAGCAAAATACTTGTGTAAAACTGTGATATTTCATTTATTAATGATAATTAGTTACACGTTTCATATTGTTCTGTATCAATTTTTGATACCCAGAAGATATCAAACTAATCTTTTTTTCTTGCGTTAAACTATAACAATATTTTCAATTTGAAATGAGGAAAGAAAATTAGAAATTGAGCCGAAACTATAGTAGCGTTTGAAACTTCTTTGGGGCATTTCTCGAGAATCAGGAATTAGATATCCCTTCCCCTCTTTAAAAATGATGGGATGTCCAAGAGCCTCTCCCCTGTAAGTGGCTGGCCGTCAATTCCGACGGAACAAAGCAGTTAGTGCTGACATGATAGTGTGAAGAACCTGTAGCAGACATCAGCGTAACTCAAGAGAATGGCTACGGTGTATGAAGACTATAACAACGATCATGAGATGCGTCCCCCAGTTATCATACCCACAGAAAGATTAGGAATGATGGAAGAACACAGTAAAAGATTAGGAATGATGGAAGAACACAGTAAAAGATTAGGAATGATGGAAGAACACAGTAAAAGATTAGGAATGATGGAAGAACACAGTAAAAGATTAGGAATGATGGAAGAACACAGTAAAAGATTAGGAATGATGGAAGAACACAGTAAAAGATTAGGAATGATGGAAGAACACAGTAAAAGATTAGGAATGATGGAAGAACACAGTAAAAGATTAGGAATGATGGAAGAACACAGTAAAAGGAATCTCCTGAAAGGAGTGACGTACGCCGTGGTTGGCAAATCGCCGAATGTCTCAACAGCAGGACACGTCAGACTTGTCACTAAGAGTAAACTATGCATGAGCAGTTGTCAAAACTGTCTCGTGTTTGGTTAAGGTTGTGTGGGTCTTAGTCCTGTCACCTGCCAGGGTCATTAAGGAGGTCAACACATAGCTGTTACATGCACCGACCAGAAGATCTTCAACGCCTTCTTCAGGTGTTAAGGGATAATTCCAAGAACACATAAACTCGTACTATATGAATGTAGCCCTCGATACAAAACTGACTTTGATTCCGTGGAGAAAGATGTGCTGAGAGAAATAGTCATGGTTGAGAGTAGGCTTGAATTATGAAACGCCAATTCATCTCTCTACTTAGGTAAGCATTTTGACTTATAAGAGAGGGGCTTAAGCCAGAGGGAGAGGTTATCAGTCATAGATTTGTCTGCGGTGGAAGGAAAAGGAGACAATTGAGAGACAAAAATTCATACCTTTAAGCATCTCAAGAGATATAACGTTGTTGATATACAACACTTACTGAAGAGCAATTCGGGAAGGTAAGTGAGTAAGACAGAAAGCGAAGCAATACCTTTACAGTAAGAGGTTGGGGACAAGCGGGGACGAGCAAAGTGAAGCTGTGAATATGGAGATGATAGAGAATGTGAAAAGAACATACGTTTGGAAAAAGATGTCAGAATATGGGAGCTCCCAAGTGCGTAAGATTCTATCCCTCCGCGTAATCTAGAAATAATCACAGAACCTTGCGTAAATCCACAGAAAATGGAAAGAGACGTATTTCCTTGATGGTATCGGCTCAAAGGGCAGATTAATCGGCCAGAGTGGGAGACGCTAAACGAGTCTACATTTTGTTTACAGCCAGAGAGAGAGAGAGAGAGAGAGAGAGAGAGAGAGAGAGAGAGAGAGAGAGAGAGAGAGAGAGAGAGAGAGAGAGAGAGAACTCAGCCACAGCGAACATAGGAGCCACAGGACCAGAGAACTGGCTGTACGACTTGCCCGGTATCGATACCGCCTTGATCGCTCCCTCTCTCCTGTTACTCTAGTTACCAGGTCTTCTGCCACCTCACAGCTTCTCCCTCTGAACCTTCACAACCGCGTCCTCTACCCCGTCACAACTACGTTCTCTGCCCCTTCACACCCGCGTCCTCTGCCCCGTCACAACCGCGTCCTCTGTCCCGTCACAACCACTTCCTCTGCCCCGTCACAACCGCGTCCTCTACCCCGTCACAACCACTTCCTCTGCCCCGTCACACCCGCGTCCTCTGCCCCTTCACAACCTCGTCCTCTGCCCTGCCACAACTGCGTCCTCTGCCCCGTCACAACCGCGTCCTCTGCCCCTTCACAACCTCGTCCTCTGCCCCGTCACAACCGTTTCCTCTGCCCCGTCATAACCGCGTCCTCTGCCCCGTCACAACCACGTCCTCTGCCCCGTCACAACCTCGTCCTCTGTCCCGTCACAACCGCGTCCTCTGCCCCATCACAACCGCGTCCTCTGCCCCGTCACAACCACTTCCTCTGCCCCGTCACACCCGCGTCCTCTGCCCCTTCACAACCTCGTCCTCTGCCCTGCCACAACTGCGTCCTCTGCCCCGTCATAACCGCGTCCTCTGCCCCTTCACAACCGCTTCCTTTGCCCCTTCAAACCCGCGTCCTCTACCCCGTTATAACCGCGTCCTCTGCCCCTCCACAGCAATCTGATAAACTTCTCCCAACCTCACATCAGGGAGGCTTCCTTAAGACAGCTCCAGCAAGTGTGAATGTGTCCAGGACGCGAGACGGGCCATGAATAGCTTGCTATGTCGAATACACCACAAGATGTAAGTGTCTATCCACTGCTCTCGCTCGAGGACACATCAGTTCCACAGTGGCGTCCCACAAGCAGTAGCAGACACCTTCCGTGAAGAGGAAACTGACATACGCCTCAGCTGCAATTATCATATAATTACAGTCACTAACATACGATAATCACACTGGTATGATTACCACTGGTAAAATTAAGATATCTGTGATAATAATTCCTTGTAAAGGCCATTTTGGGCATCATACTCATGACGTTAGTTGAAGATTTATACTGCAGTTTGTGAATTGGTAAACGTCATATGAAAAATGCCCTTGTGGTCTCTTCTTGTACATTTCACTAATCAAAACAACATAAGAAACTCCACCTTCGAATAATGAGAGCACAGATGAATGACAATATATCAAAGCAGCTTCAGTCAGGATTAAACAGAGTCATCTGAAGCGGTTGTAAGGCTTTTTTTTAACAGGAAAGCGAAATACCTACTCCATTAGTCTCCGTGTGAACTGTTTCATTATTTGTCAAAGCGGCTTCGACTTCAAACAGTTCATTACTATTCTTTTTTTTTTTTATTGAGGGGGAACTTTGTTATTAGGTGTTTCATTATATGAGACAATGGTTATTATGCAAACAGTTCATTGTCTGGTATAAAAGTGTATCTTTATGGTGCTTCATTCTCCAACGAAGAAAACTAGTTTAAACGTATTGTTCTCCCGAAAAGATCCTATTTTTGTCTCAAGACGTATTGTTTTGAGTCAGCCTACGAAGCATCGGTACTACGACCACTTGGTTGAACTTGATCGTTTCCTTTTGTCAAAACTCCAACACCTGCGACTCGTTCCATTAGCCTCCTTCTCCCACAGCCATCTTACCGACTGAAGCTACTGTATTCTGTGTCGTTTCTTTAAACGAACCTTTTTGTGCTTTACAGATATTTTAAACTCGTGCCCCGTCACTTGACACTGCATAAGTGTATCATATCTTTACTCATGAATGTATGTACACACACACACACACACACACACACACACACACACCACAACCTAAGCCAGATACTTATTTCTCGACTAGCCCCGTGAGGATGATAAGCACCTGTGTGGGCTGATTACCGCGTCCACGATTCGAGCCCATGTGGGACCTGCCTCGTGCTGACCAATGGTCATCAACTCTAAACTCTGCACTGCGAATGACCGTGCATAAATGTGTTTGTGGACGTATGTAAATATACGTACTAAAACCCCATTAATAACCACTGTACTTATGTAATTGCCATATGCAAATTATAGTTAGGAAATTTGCAAAAACCAATTCATTCGCTTATGAAAATATATTAATAAAATGTGCGATATGAAAAAAAGAACATATATATGGCAAACAATACGTGAAATTCATCTATCACGAAAATATATATTTTCAAAATGATATATTCGAAAAGCTCCAATAATAATTGTGAAAATTACAATAGGTTTTATTTAATATGGCCTCCAAAAAAATGGGGGAAAAAAATAAGATTGTCAATTTGTGAGAAGACATCTTGAACATCTCATCTTGGGGATCAGCTGGGGGACATGTCGATGTGTGTATGTTCGTAACGGTGTCACCCACGTCACGCATTACCAGGCATTGAAATAATCCCTCACGCTGTAACGTGGACTACAAACCTACAACAAGAAGGCCCACGAGCATAAAGAAGTCCTTGAGTCAGTCTATTACGTCTCCATAAACCACGTCGATCTCATATTCTCGAAGTATCGCACCCACGACTTCTTGGGCTGCGTGTCAGGTCCTCTCTATGATACCTCGTGAGTAAATGACCACTCACCAAGATAAAGCAATCAACACATCGCCCTGACAGTCGTGATGACGCCGCCGGGAATTTTTGAACGGGGAGTGGGAGGAGGTCGTAATGCTATCTGGAGATGTGGCGTCCACAGAGTTTCTTAAAGAGGTATTGATTCCTGAGACTTAATTCAGCCGACAGCTTTGATTGTCGACGTCACAGTGTGGAGCCATCTTTCCTATGGTTGGTAACGGGTGAAAGTGTGAGGAGATGGTCTGCAAGAACGAACATATGTTACAAGCGGAGCCTCGAGGTATGAACAAACCATACACGTCAACACATCAACCAAGGCTCTTCGTCTCCTCCTGGTTGTAGTTACTATAATCCGATTTGAGACGATAGTGAAGGTGTTTCCTGGAGAGTTGACTTCCACGGTCATTGCTAGTCCTCTCTCTCTCTCTCTCTCTCTCTCTCTCTCTCTCTCTCTCTCTCTCTAACACGTCCTACCCGGTGGCGTAGGCTAATGGCACATTGCTCAGCCTGTCACTCGTGACGTCTCGTTACCTCACAGAGCTATAGGGAACAAGGGTCTCCTTGCTTTTCGAAGCCTAGCAACGTTGATGGAGGCTTCGAAACTTGACTAAAGACGCCGGAAATGGAGTCGAAATGAGCTACTCTGGGAAGAGGCCAAAGTGTGAGACTGTACAGGTAAGAGGAAGGGAGGGAGGGTGTAAGGATAATGGATATAGGTGTAAGGGTAAAGGGGAAAGAGTGAAAAACTAACAAGCTTGAACAAGAAACTTTGGAAAAATCGAATCAGGAGCCATGTTGTTGATGGGGAAGTGATGGTTAGGTACTTGGCATAGGCTGGTATGTGTATGTATGTGTGTGGGGGGGCAAGTCTCTTACCCTGGTATATATGCACCATGTATGTACTCCTATATATGTGTGTGTGTGTGTGTGTGTGGAGTTACCTGTTTGTACGGTGTGGGGAGGGAATTCTTCACTCGTGGGACTCCATTTCTTGAAGTCTCCCTCTTTCTCTCAAACCGTCCCTCCTATTTTCAAGCTGCCGTCCACATCAGCTGTCCTTCACTTAATACAATTCACTTCTGGGTGAAACTTTAGGGTGTCTCTTGCCCTGTCCACAGTATCTTTTGTCTTTCAAAGTGTCTCTGTTCCTCCTTAGTTTTCCTGCTATACTCGTTCCCTGCTCTTTAATAACTGTCTAATGCTTTGTGTAGGTGTGAGTGTCTGTTTGTAAGTATATGTGCTTGTGTCTGGGTTGTGTGTTATTAAATGCAAATATGGTTGTCTGTGTTCACTCTGTGAACAAGCAAATTCATTTTCGACACCTCATATTACTCTGATTAATTAAAGAGTATTGCTACTCTTATTTTACATCATCATTCATCATCTAAAACGAAAAGAATTCTAAAAGACCTTTGGCTTGCAAGGCCTATTAGCGAAACAAGTGAAGAACATTTTCCATGGAGGAATCGTCCTCAAAGCCATAATCTGTAAATATTAAAAAGGAGAAAAGAGGATACAAGTGAAAGTCTTCTCTGTACATCTAGGTGGTATAATGTCTCACGTGGACAGCTCAGCGAGTCTTGATCGTAAATGATCCTCTTATTCAGATAATGACAGTGTTCGACAAGGAGAAAGAACCGAGACCAGCGCTTTGAAATCACAGGTCAAGACGTCGAGAAAAAGATATAGAGGAGAATAAAGATGGTATTTTTGGACTATATCATTTATTCTGTTTCGGCTACTTCACTTTTTTCCACCTATTTCACCTCCGTTTTTGATTGGTTTTTCTTACTTTATCTTCCTTTTTGCCTCATAGGATGCATTAGCTTCTCCATCTTAATATTCTTCTTCTTTAACACAGTTGGTATGACCAGAGGGATTGCAACTGTAGCCAGCAATGAATACAGTAAACCTGAGCAAACTGGCAACAAAATGTATCCAGGTTAAGTCGACTTACAATACATGATATTACAGTTCGCTGATATTTCATGGTACTGAAATTATCATATCTATTCTAAAGAAAGGAAAAAAGGATAAACTCTTGTATAAAATCACGCACATCTAAAAACAGTATTAATGTATATTTCGAAAACATTTCAAACGATCGTCACAGCCTAAGTACCCTGAACGTACCATTCGTACTTTCGTATTAATATATTCGTTATTGACTGTCGTTGATATATATATATATATATATATATATATATATATATATATATATATATATATATATATATATATATATATATATATATATATATATGCATGTATACGTGTGGATCATTCCGGGAGACACATACAACTTGGAGGGCATCACAGAGTGACAGGGAAATACTTCCATCTAATCAGTTCCTCTTGCCCCGACCCCATGCTTCTAAGGGCAACGGACAATATTCAGTCATTTCCTCATTGGGTCAAATAAGAGTTTATCTTCCAGTGATCAGCGCTGGAGTGGCGTGCGCTAACTTTGTGTCGTTGCTGGTGTCAAGAATAATGATCAGTCAGCCTAAGTTAACTGACCGTAACTTCTCTCGTTATCACGAACAACTTTGCTGTAGCTGAGGGTGATGTGTCAGAGGGTATAACTGGCTCGTTAGGAATTTGAAGAGCGTCTTGGAGGCATTAGATGGCTCGTAAAGGCTCTTCGATTATGATGTTTTAGAGGTATTGCTCGGACACAGACCTAGTAAAGGGAAATGAAAACTGCTTTACTGTATCATGTTATGATACTTGTAACTTAGGAAGAAGTTGAATAAAAATTGATTGAAACGCGTCTGTACCAGTGGTAGTCTAGATCTGTGATACATCACGCTACATTCTTATCCACACACTCATACGCTTCAAAAGTCCATTGGTATAGTCCAGAAGACGAGAAGGGTAAAACCAGACCTCTGGTTTATGCGAAGGGGATAATACGTTTCGCTCTCTGGCTGGCCTACACAGCGTCAATCCTTAGAGCCCTTGACCTACACCCAAGTGTTTTGAGCTCTTGGCCTACACCCAAGTGTCTTGAAAATATGTAGAAAGAAAACGAGGGTTTCACAGTACTTTCCATATACAAAACTTTGTTTACAGATTCTATGCGTCTCATCAGCCTCACACGATTTTAGATATCTTTGCACTGATATACACTGTATATGAACGGGATACAATTCATCCATTCAGAAAACGTAACCGTTATTACTGTTTTAACCGTTATAACCGTTTTAACCGTTATAACCGTTATAACCGTTTTAACCGTTTTAACGGACTGAATGGATTTTGAAAAGTTTTATTGTTTTCATCCTGTCACTCGCTCCTTACGACAGCCACTGATCATACTTCACAAACTGACGTGAGAGTTCAAGATATCACAGTACATGAACTTCAGCAGTTTGGTCAGAAAGAGTTAACAGATGATACTGAATTCTACATATATTCTGAAGTGGTTTAGCCACTACAGGTTCCATCTTTAAGAGAATCCTTCAGATGAGCTGGATTAATCACAAGCAGTCAAAACCATTTTCGGACACAAAATTTCGTTTCTGTGTAATGTTGCACGATGCATCTTTCTGTGCGATACTGTGTTTAGTTTTGCCTCCTTAATTTCCACATTTGATACTGTATTCTTCTTGGCTCTGGGATTTGTCTCTCAACAGCTGATGTGGTTTGCCGGGCACGTTCCCTGGTGGCTGTGTTTCTTGCATCTCATCCCATACATCAGTCCTCAGAACCATTCATTTTCCACGTAACACAGTTTCTCGGCCTTTCTCTAATTTATCTCCGGTCGGCAGCGGTAAAATCCCGCGCTCGGGGAGTGGAGGGGGGGAATACTTGATTGCTTTGTGAATTAGCTAACTTGGAAATTAGAGTTTGTTTTTAAAAGGTAAGAAATTTAATACGCAATTAGGAGATGTTGTTGCTGCTTCCGAGCGCAGCGCCTCGCCCGCCAGGCCTCCCCCCTGCAGTCGCCCTCATAAATTCTGGGGGGAATAATGAGACCCGGAGAAAAATTTGTGGTTGTTATTTACCTCCTCTCTCTCTCTCTCTCTCTCTCTCTCTCTCTCTCTCTCTCTCTCTCTCTCTCTCTCTCTCTGCGGGGTGAGCGTTGTGTGTTGGCCATGCCTCTTGGAAAATTCTTGTATAGTAACTATTCGCACGTTGGTCTCTCTCTCTCTCTCTCTCTCTCTCTCTCTCTCTCTCTCTCTCTCTCTCTCTCTCTCTCTCTCTCTCCTAGGTGGAGGCTGATGACGGCGGTGAAGTAAACCAGCTCTCCAGCGGCTGTTTAGGTCCCCTCCGTAGCGTAGGTCACTATATCTTCTTTTTCTTCCCTGCCTCGCCTACACCTGAGCCGCTGGCATGCATTCCTCAAACACACACCCTCTGCACCTCATACATAACACAGGCCAACAAATAACTCACACACTTCGTTACTCGTAACTCTAGAACTTCCAGTAGTGAGCGCTACGCGCTAGCACTCCTGAATAGGGATAAGATATCTTTGCAGGCACCATACAATAGTTGTACTCTGGACACACACATTCTTGATCATAACCCTCAAGTTTGTGAAATAGTTGTACTCTGGACACACACATTCTTGATCATAACCCTCAAGTTTCTAAAATAGTTGTACTCTTGAAACACATCTTGGGTCATAACCCTCAAGTTTCTAAAATAGTTGTACTCTTGAAACACATCTTGGGTCATAACCCTCAAGTTTCTAAAATAGTTGTACTCTTGAAACACATCTTGGGTCATAACCCTCAAGTTTCTAAAATAGTTGT